>NW_022265927.1:0-25606 GCF_002021735.2 Oncorhynchus kisutch
GGCCGTACACACTACCCTCTGTAGTGCCTTGCGGTCGGAGGCCGAGCAGTTGCCATACCAGGCAGTGATGCAATCAGTCAGATGCTCTCGATGGTGCAGCTGTTGAACTTTTTTGAGGATCTGAGTACCCATGACAATCTTTTCAGTCTCTGAGGGGGAAAAGGTGGTCTTCACGACCGTTTTGGTGTGTTTTGCACCATTCTCGTTTGTTGATGATGTGGACACCAGGACTCTCTCAACCTCCTCCACGACGCCCCGTTGATGAGAATGGGGGCGTTTTCCTCTCTCTCGATAAAAACAGTTTTTCCAAATAAACGACTGGGATAAAACACAACGGGTTCCTGTAAATGAAACAACTTCCTTTCCATGTTATACAGTATATATATAAACAACTGTTAAAACAGAACATCTCATACAACATAACCTATAGCATAACATACAGGCTACAGGCTACAGGCTACAGGTTAGACTGTAACCTATACCATAACAACAGGCTACAGGCTACAGGCTAGACATAACCTATACCATAACATACAGGCTACAGGCTACACGGTTAGACATAACCTATACATAACATACAGGCTACAGCTACAGGCTACAGGCTACAGGTTAGACTGTAACCTATACCATAACATACAGGCTACAGGCTACAGGCTACAGGTTAGACTGTAACCTATACCATAACATACAGGCTACAGGCTACAGGTTAGACTGTAACCTATACCATAACATACAGGCTACAGCTACAGTGTTAGACTGTAACCTATACCATAACATACAGGCTACAGGCTACAGGCTACAGGCTACAGGTTAGACTGTAACCTATACCATAACATACAGGCTACAGTCTACAGGTTAGACTGTAACCTATACCATAACATACAGGCTACAGGCTACAGGTTAGACTGTAACCTATAGCATAACATACAGTCTACAGGTTAGACTGTAACCTATACCATAACATACAGGCTACAGTCTACAGGTTAGACTGTAACCCTATACCATAACATACAGGCTACAGGCTACAGGTTAGAATGTAACCTATACCATAACATACAGGCTACAGGCTGCAGGTTAGACTGTAACCTATACCATAACATACAGGCTACAGCTGCAGGTTAGACATAACCTATACCATAACATACAGGCTACAAGGCTACAGGCTACAGGCTACAGGTTAGACTGTAACCTATACCATAACATACAGGCTACAGTCTACAGGCTACAGGTTAGACTGTAACCTATACCATAACATACAGGCTACAGGCTACAGGTTAGACTGTAACCTATACCATACCATACAGGCTACAGGCTACAGGCTACAGGTTAGACTGTAACCTATACCATAACATACAGGCTACAGTCTACAGTTAGACTGTAACCTAAACCATAACATACAGGCTACAGTCTACAGGCTACAGGCTACAGGCTACAGGCTACAGTCACAGGTTAGACTGTAACCTATACCATACCATACAGGCTACAGTCTACAGGTTAGACTGTAACCTATACCATAACATACAGGCTACAGGCTACAGGTTAGACTGTAACCTATACCATAACATACAGGCTACAGGCTACAGGTTAGACTGTAACCTATACCATAACATACAGGCTACAGGCTACAGGCTACAGTCTACAGGTTACAGGTTACAGGCTACAGGCTACAGGCTACAGGTTACAGGCTACAGGCTACAGTCTACAGGCTACAGGCTACAGGCTACAGTCTACAGGCTACAGGCTACAGGCTACAGTCTACAGGCTACAAGCTACAGTCTACAGGCTACAGGCTACAGGCTACAGCTACAGTCTACAGGCTACAGGCTACAGTCTACAAGCTACAGGCTACAGGCTACAGGCTACAGGCTACAGTCTACAGGCTACAGGCTACAGGCTACAGGCTACAGTCTACAGGCTCAGGCTACAGTCTACAGTCTACAGGTACAGTCTACAGTCTACAGGTTACAGGTTACAGGCTACAGGCTACAGCTACAGGTTACAGTCTACAGTCTACGGCTACAGGCTACAGTCTACAGTCTACAGGCTACAGGCTACAGGCTACAAGCTACAGTCTACAGGCTACAGTCTACTGTCTACAGGCTACAGTCTACAGGCTATAGTCTACAAGCTACAGCTACAGGCTACAGTCTACAGGCTACAGGCTATAGTCTACAAGCTACAGGCTACAGTCTACAGGCTACAGGCTACAGTCTACAGGCTACAGTCTACAGTCTACAGGCTACAGGTTACAGGCTACAGTCTACAGGCTACAGTCTACAGGCTACAGGCTACATGCTACAGTCTACAGGTTACAGTCTACAGGCTACAGTCTACAGGCTACAGTCTACAGGCTACATGCTACAGTCTACAGGTTACAGTCTACAGGCTACAGTCTACAGGCTACAGTCTACAAGCTACAGTCTACAGTCTACAGGCTACAGTCTACAGGCTACAGGCTACAGGCTACAGTCTACAGGTTACAGTCTACAGGCTACAGTCTACAGGCTACAGTCTACAGGCTACAGGCTACAGGCTACAGTCTACAGGCAACAGTCTACAAAGCTACAGTCTACAGGCTACAGGCTACAGTCTACAGCTACAGTCTACAGGCTACAGTCTACAAGCTACAGGCTACAGTCTACAGTCTACAGGCTACAGTCTACAGGCTACAGTCTACAGGCTACAGTCTACAGGCTACAGTCTACAGGCTACAGTCTACAGGCTACAGTCTACAGGCTACAGGCTACAGTCTACAGGCTACAGTCTACAGTCTACAGGCTACAGTCTACAGGCTACAGTCTACAGTCTACAGTCTACAGGCTACAGGCTACAGTCTACAGTCTACAGGCTACAGTCTACAGGCTACAGTCTACAGGCTACAGTCTACAGGCTACAGGCTTACAGTCTACAGGTTACAGTCTACAGTCTACAGTCTACAGTCTACAGGTTACAGTCTACAGGCTACAGTCTACAGGCTACAGTCTACAGGCTACAGTCTACAGGTTACAGTCACAAGCTACAGGCTACAGTCTACAGGTTACAGTCTACAGGCTACAGTCTACAGGTTACAGTCTACAGGCTACAGTCTACAGGTTACAGTCTACAGGTTACAGTCTACAGTCTACAAGCTACAGGCTACAGTCTACAGGCTACAGTCTACAGGTTACAGTCTACAGGCTACAGTCTACAAGCTACAGGCTACAGTCCACAGGTTACAGGCTACAGTCTACAGGCTACAGGCTACAGTCTACAGGCTACAGTCTACAGGTTACAGTCTACAGGTTACAGTCTACAAGCTACAGGCTACAGTCTACAGGCTACAGGCTACAGGTTACATGCTACAGTCTACAGGCTACAGTCTACAAGCTACAGGCTACAGTCTACAGTCTACAGTTACATGCTACAGTCTACAGTTACAGTCTACAGGCTACAGGCTACAGTCTACAGGCTACAGTCTACAGGTACAGGCTACAGGCTACAGTCTACAGTCTACAGGTTACAGTCTACAGGCTACAGTCTACAAGCTACAGGCTACAGTCTACAGGCTACAGTCTACAGGTTACAGTCTACAGGCTACAGTCTACAAGCTACAGGCTACAGGTTACATGCTACAGTCTACAGGCTACAGTCTACAGGCTACAGTCTACAGGCTACAGTCTACAGGCTACAGTCTACAGGTTACAGTCTACAGGCTACAGTCTACAAGCTACAGGCTATAGTCTACAGGCTACAGTCTACAGGTTACATGCTACAGTCTACAGGCTACAGTCTACAAGCTACAGGCTATAGTCTACAGGCTACAGTCTACAGGTTACATGCTACAGTCTACAGGCTACAGTCTACAAGCTACAGGCTACAGTCTACAGGCTACAGTCTACAGGTTACATGCTACAGTCTACAGGTTACAGTCTACAGGCTACAGGCTACAGTCTACAGTCTACAGGTTACAGGCTACAGGCTACAGTCTACAGGCTACAGTCTATAGGCTACAGGCTACAGGCTACAGTCTACAGGCTACAGTCTATAGGCTACAGGCTACAGGCTACAGTCTACAGGCTACAGTCTATAGGCTTTCATCCATCACGTCAAATGCTCGCGGAGAAAGAGGATGTTGCTCATTCAACAAGGCGTGTGAACGTTTCAACACGCGTATGAACGGCCTGTCCATTGACAGTAACTAGGTTCATTTAGTCCCCATGTCCCCCCTCATGAGTGAGTACCTGCTGGGGAGGGCGGTTGAGGTGATGATGGGGATGATGAAGGTGGATGTGGGCCCTCATACGATCCTGATCTGGTGGCCAACACACACACACACACACGCACACACGCACGCACACACACACACACACACTGATTACAGCAGAGCTACGTATCACACACACACACTGACTACAGCAGAGCTATGTATCACACACCTCTTGACGGCGCAGGGCTGGTTGCGGTCCAGAGACGTCTCCTGACCCCTGGATGACTCACAGTCCCATGATGCATCTGTCACAACACAACACTAGTTACCATGGTTATAGTAACCCCGACTTTCCTTCCTTCCTGTGTGTGTGTATGGGCACCTCTGTGTGCGCGTGTGTGTGTGTGTGTGTGTGTGTGTGTGTGTGTGCACGCGTTTGTGTGTGTGACTGTGTGACTGTGTGTGTGCTAACCAGTTTTGGGGAAGATACTCTGAAAATATAGTTCACCAAGCTACCAATTACTGAACACTGGTAACAGCTACACTAAATATAGTTCACCAAGCTACCAATTACTGAACACTGGTAACAGCTACACTAAAGCTTAAGAAAAACATAGTTTACTGAACTAAAGTTACTGAGAAAAATAGCTCACTACTTCCAAACTACTACTAAAAAATATAATATCTAAATATGAAGGAGAGGTGATTTGAAATACTTCAAACTGGAAGACCCCGCTGTCGTCAGATGTTAACAGAATGTGTAATTATGCTATTAAACACAGCAAGTGAGAATCAGGTCTGATGAGGAAAAGAAAGGACATTCCTGTCTACTACACCGCTACATGGTAAAACAGTAGTGTAGTTCCAGTAGTTAGCTACACCGCTACATGGTAAAACAGTAGTGTAGTTCCAGTAGTTAGCTACACCGCTACATGGTAAAACAGTAGTGTAGTTCCAGTAGTTAGCTACACCGCTACATGGTAAAACAGTAGTGTAGTTCCAGTAGTTAGCTACAACCGCTACATGGTAAAACAGTAGTGTAGTTCCAGTAGTTAGCTACACCGCTACATGGTAAAACAGTAGTGTAGTTCTAGTAGTTAGCTACACCGCTACATGGTAAAACAGTAGAGTGTAGTTCCAGTAGTTAGCTACACCGCTACATGGTAAAACAGTAGTGTAGTTCCAGTAGTTAGCTACACCGCTACATGGTAAAACAGTAGTGTAGTTCCAGTAGTTAGCTACACCGCTACATGGTAAAACAGTAGTGTAGTTCCAGTAGTTAGCTACACCGCTACATGGTAAAACAGTAGTGTAGTTCTAGTAGTTAGCTACACCGCTACATGGTAAAACAGTAGTGTAGTTCCGGTAGTTAGCTACACCGCTACATGGTAAAACAGTAGTGTAGTTCCAGTAGTTAGCTACACCGCTACATGGTAAAACAGTAGTGTAGTTCCAGTAGTTAGCTACACCGCTACATGGTAAAACAGTAGTGTAGTTCCAGTAGTTAGCTACACCGCTACATGGTAAAACAGTGAACTAACACCAAGCTACTGTAAAATGTTGTTAAACAACTAGTTGAACTACACGTAGTTCACTACTCCCCAACACTGGTGCTAACCCTATAGAAATTGTATTTGGGATAATGCAGGCTGATCCTGGCCGTTCTGATGAAAGATTGCTTCTGTCTTACAGATCTGTTGTGCCGGAACGATCACTTCTGTCTGAACAGCGAGCTCTGTGGGAGGTGGATGAGAAAGGGCCGTTGCCGTCTCCTCCAGGATCTTCTTCTCCTGGAAACAGGAGAAGATGCACATGATGATAATTACTGATAATAGAGGACTCATTGCAGGGATAATGCTAAAGGCTAATGTGTGTGTCAGGGCTAATGCTAATGTGTGTGTCAGGGCTAATGCTAAAGGCTAATGTGTGTGTCAGGGCTAATGCTAAAGGCCAATGTGTGTGTCAGGGCTAATGCTAAAGGCTAATGTGTGTGTCAGGGCTAAAGGCTAATGTGTGTGTCAGGGCTAATGCTAAAGGCGAATGTGTGTGTCAGGGCTAATGCTAAAGGCTAATGTGTGTGTCAGGGCTAATGCTAAAGGCCAATGTGTGTGTCAGGGCTAATGCTAAAGGCTAATGTGTGTGTCAGGGCTATCCTCCTCCACTGTCCCTGTGTCAGGGCTAATGTGTGTGTAAGGGCTAATGCTAAAGGCTAATGTGTGTGTAAGGGCTAATGCTGAAGGCTAATGTGTGTGTCAGGGCTAATGCTAAACGCTAATGTGTGAGTCAGGGCTAATGGTAAAGGCTAAAGTGTGTGTAAGGGCTAATGCTAAAGGCTAATGTGTTTGCTACCTCTTCGCTGTGTCTTCGTTCTTCCTCGTCCACCTCTCTCTGCGCTCTCTCCCACTCCCCTTTCAGTTTCTCCTGCTCCCTGAGGTACTGCTCCTGCAGACACACACACCACACATCACACACGCAAGCACGTCACACACACACAAACACACACGTCACAAATCACACACATGAATGTGAAAACGACATCAGGGTGATGATAACAGTGAAGCTTCCTCCACTGTCCCTATCCCATACCTGACTGTAACTATCCTCCTCCACTGTCCCTGTCCCTGTCCCATACCTGGCTGTAACTATCCTCCTCCACTGTCCCTGTCCCTGTCCCATACCTGGCTGTAACTATCCTCCTCCACTGTCCCTGTCCCATACCTGGCTGTAACTATCCACCTCCACTCTCCCTGTCCCTGTCCCATACCTGGCTGTAACTATCCTCCTCCACTGGCCCTGTCCCTGTCCCATACCTGGCTGTAACTATCCTCCTCCACTGTCCCTGTCCCTGTCCCATACCTGGCTGTAACTATCCTCCTCCACTGTCCCTGTCCCTGTCCCATACCTGACTGTAACTATCCTCCTCCACTGTCCCCTCCCTGTCCCATACCTGGCTGTAACTATCCTCCTCCACTGTCCCTGTCCCATACCTGGCTGTAACTATCCTCCTCCACTGTCCCTGTCCCATACCTGGCTGTAACTATCCTCCTCCACTGTCCCTGTCCCATACCTGGCTGTAACTATCCTCCTCCACTGGCCCTGTCCCATACCTGGCTGTAACTATCCTCCTCCACTGTCCCTGTCCCATACCTGGCTGTAACTATCCTCCTCCACTGTCCCTGTCCCTGTCCCATACCTGGCTGTAACTATCCTCCTCCACTGTCCCTGTCCCATACCTGACTGTAACTATCCTCCTCCACTGTCCCTGTCCCTGTCCCATACCTGACTGTAACTATCCCCCTCCACTGTCCCTGTCCCATACCTGACTGTAACTATCCTCCTCCACTGTCCCTGTCCCTGTCCCATACCTGGCTGTAACTATCCTCCTCCACTGTCCCTGTCCCTGTCCCATACCTGGCTGTAACTATCCTCCTCCACTGTCCCTGTCCCTGTCCCATACCTGGCTGTAACTATCCTCCTCCACTGTCCCTGTCCCTGTCCCATACCTGGCTGTAACTATCCTCCTCCACTGTCCCTGTCCCATACCTGACTGTAACTATCCTCCTCCACTGTCCCTGTCCCATACCTGGCTGTAACTATCCTCCTCCACTGTCCCTGTCCCATACCTGGCTGTAACTATCCTCCTCCACTGTCCCTGTCCCATACCTGGCTGTAACTATCCTCCTCCACTGTCCCTGTCCCATACCTGGCTGTAACTATCCTCCTCCACTGTCCCTGTCCCTGTCCCATACCTGGCTGTAACTATCCTCCTCCACTGTCCCTGTCCCATACCTGGCTGTAACTATCCTCCTCCACTGTCCCTGTCCCATACCTGGCTGTAACTATCCTCCTCCTCCACTGTCCCTGTCCCTGTCCCATACCTGGCTGTAACTATCCTCCTCCACTGTCCCTGTCCCTGTCCCATACCTGACTGTAACTATCCTCCTCCACTGTCCCTGTCCCATACCTGGCTGTAACTATCCTCCTCCACTGTCCCTGTCCCTGTCCCATACCTGGCTGTAACTATCCTCCTCCACTGTCCCATACCTGGCTGTAACTATCCTCCTCCACTGTCCCTGTCCCTGTCCCATACCTGGCTGTAACTATGCTCCTCCACTGTCCCTGTCCCTGTCCCATACCTGGCTGTAACTATCCTCCTCCACTGTCCCTGTCCCATACCTGACTGTAACTATCCTCCTCCACTGTCCCTGTCCCTGTCCCATACCTGACTGTAACTATCCTCCTCCACTGTCCCTGTCCCATACCTGGCTGTAACTATCCACCTCCACTCTCCCTGTCCCTGTCCCATACCTGGCTGTAACTATCCTCCTCCACTGTCCCATACCTGGCTGTAACTATCCTCCTCCACTGTCCCTGTCCCTGTCCCATACCTGGCTGTAACTATCCTCCTCCACTGTCCCTGTCCCTGTCCCATACCTGGCTGTAACTATCCTCCTCCACTGTCCCATACCTGGCTGTAACTATCCTCCTCCACTGTCCCTGTCCCTGTCCCATACCTGGCTGTAACTATCCTCCTCCACTGTCCCTGTCCCTGTCCCATACCTGGCTGTAACTATCCTCCTCCACTGTCCAATACCTGACTGTAACTATCCTCCTCCACTGTCCCTGTCCCATACCTGACTGTAACTATCCTCCTCCACTGTCCCTGTCCCTGTCCCATACCTGGCTGTAACTATCCTCCTCCACTGTCCCTGTCCCATACCTGGCTGTAACTATCCTCCTCCACTGTCCCTGTCCCTGTCCCATACCTGGCTGTAACTATCCTCCTCCACTGTCCCTGTCCCTGTCCCATACCTGGCTGTAACTATCCTCCTCCACTGACCCTGTCCCATACCTGACTGTAACTATCCTCCTCCACTGTCCCTGTCCCATACCTGGCTGTAACTATCCTCCTCCACTGTCCCTGTCCCATACCTGGCTGTAACTATCCTCCTCCACTGTCCCTGTCCCTGTCCCATACCTGGCTGTAACTATCCTCCTCCACTGGCCCTGTCCCATACCTGGCTGTAACTATCCTCCTCCACTGTCCCTGTCCCATACCTGACTGTAACTATCCTCCTCCACTGTCCCCTCCCTGTCCCATACCTGGCTGTAACTATCCTCCTCCACTGTCCATGTCCCATACCTGGCTGTAACTATCCTCCTCCACTGTCCCTGTCCCTGTCCCATACCTGGCTGTAACTATCCTCCTCCACTGTCCCTGTCCCATACGTGGCTGTAACTATCCTCCTCCACTGTCCCTGTCCCATACCTGGCTGTAACTATCCTCCTCCACTCTCCCTGTCCCTGTCCCATACTTGACTGTAACTATCCTCCTCCACTGTCCCTGTCCCATACCTGGCTGTAACTATCCTCCTCCACTGTCCCTGTCCCATACCTGGCTGTAACTATCCTCCTCCACTGTCCCTGTCCCTGTCCCATACCTGGCTGTAACTATCCTCCTCCACTGTCCCTGTCCCATACCTGACCTTAACTATCCTCCTCCACTGTCCCTGTCCCTGTCCCATACCTGACTGTAACTATCCTCCTCCACTGTCCCTGTCCCATACCTGGCTGTAACTACCCTCCTCCACTGTCCCATACCTGGCTGTAACTATCCTCCTCCACTGTCCCTGTCCCTGTCCCATACCTGGCTGTAACTATCCTCCTCCACTGTCCCTGTCCCTGTCCAATACCTGACTGTAACTATCCTCCTCCACTGTCCATGTCCCTGTCCCATACCTGGCTGTAACTATCCTCCTCCACTGTCCCTGTCCCATACCTGGCTGTAACTATCCTCCTCCACTGTCCCTGTCCCTGTCCCATACCTGGCTGTAACTATGCTCCTCCACTGTCCCTGTCCCATACCTGGCTGTAACTATCCTCCTCCACTGTCCCTGTCCCTGTCCCATACCTGACTGTAACTATCCTCCTCCACTGTCCCTGTCCCTGTCCCATACCTGGCTGTAACTATCCTCCTCCACTGTCACCTGTCCCTGTCCCATACCTGGCTGTAACTATCCTCCTCCACTGTCCCTGTCCCTGTCCAATACCTGGCTGTAACTATCCTCCTCCACTGTCCCTGTCCAATACCTGGCTGTAACTATCCTCCTCCACTGTCCCTGTCCCTGTCCCATACCTGACTGTAACTATCCTCCTCCACTGTCCCTGTCCCATACCTGGCTGTAACTATCCTCCTCCACTGTCCCTGTCCCTGTCCCATACCTGGCTGTAACTATCCTCCTCCACTGTCCCTGTCCCTGTCCCATACCTGCTGTAACTATCCTCCTCCACTGTCCCTGTCCCATACCTGGCTGTAACTATCCTCCTCCACTGCCCCTGTCCCATACCTGGCTGTAACTATCCTCCTCCACTGTCCCTGTCCCATACCTGGCTGTAACTATCCTCCTCCACTGTCCCTGTCCCTGTCCCATACCTGGCTGTAACTATGCTCCTCCACTGTCCCTGTCCCATACCTGGCTGTAACTATCCTCCTCCACTGTCCCTGTCCCATACCTGGCTGTAACTATCCTCCTCCACTCTCCCTGTCCCTGTCCCATACCTGACTGTAACTATCCTCCTCCACTGTCCCTGTCCCATACCTGACTGTAACTATCCTCCTCCACTGTCCCTGTCCCATACCTGGCTGTAACTATCCTCCTCCACTGTCCCTGTACCTGTCCCATACCTGACTGTAACTATCCTCCTCCACTGTCCCTGTCCCATACCTGGCTGTAACTATCCTCCTCCACTGTCCCTGTCCCATACCTGGCTGTAACTATCCTCCTCCACTGTCCCTGTCCCATACCTGGCTGTAACTATCCTCCTCCACTGCCCCTGTCCCTGTCCCATACCTGGCTGTAACTATCCTCCTCCACTGTCCCTGTCCCTGTCCAATACCTGACTGTAACTATCCTCCTCCACTGTCCATGTCCCTGTCCCATACCTGGCTGTAACTATCCTCCTCCACTGTCCCTGTCCCATACCTGGCTGTAACTATCCTCCTCCACTGTCCCTGTCCCTGTCCAATACCTGGCTGTAACTATCCTCCTCCACTGTCCCTGTCCCATACCTGGCTGTAACTATCCACCTCCACTCTCCCTGTCCCTGTCCCATACCTGACTGTAACTATCCTCCTCCACTGTCCCTGTCCCATACCTGGCTGTAACTATCCACCTCCACTGTCCCTGTCCCATACCTGGCTGTAACTATCCACCTCCACTGTCCCATACCTGGCTGTAACTATCCTCCTCCACTGTCCCTGTCCCATACCTGGCTGTAACTATCCTCCTCCACTGTCCCTGTCCCATACCTGGCTGTAACTATCCTCCTCCACTGTCCCTGTCCCATACCTGGCTGTAACTATCCTCCTCCACTGTCCCTGTCCCATACCTGGCTGTAACTATCCACCTCCACTCTCCCTGTCCCTGTCCCATACCTGACTGTAACTATCCTCCTCCACTGTCCCTGTCCCATACCTGGCTGTAACTATCCACCTCCACTGTCCCTGTCCCATACCTGGCTGTAACTATCCTCCTCCACTGTCCCTGTCCCATACCTGGCTGTAACTATCCTCCTCCACTGTCCCTGTCCCATACCTGGCTGTAACTATCCTCCTCCACTGTCCCTGTCCCATACCTGGCTGTAACTATCCTCCTCCACTGGCCCTGTCCCATACCTGGCTGTAACTATCCTCCTCCACTGTCCCTGTCCCTGTCCAATACCTGACTGTAACTATCCTCCTCCACTGTCCATGTCCCTGTCCCATACCTGGCTGTAACTATCCTCCTCCACTGTCCCTGTCCCATACCTGGCTGTTACTATCCTCCTCCACTGTCCCTGTCCCTGTCCAATACCTGGCTGTAACTATCCTCCTCCACTGTCCCTGTCCCATACCTGACTGTAACTATCCTCCTCCACTGTCCCTGTCCCATACCTGGCTGTAACTATCCTCCTCCACTGTCCCTGTCCCATACCTGACTGTAACTATCCTCCTCCACTGTCCCTGTCCCATACCTGGCTGTAACTATCCTCCTCCACTGTCCCTGTCCCTGTCCCATACCTGGCTGTAACTATCCTCCTCCACTGTCCCTGCCCCTGTCCCATACCTGGCTGTAACTATCCTCCTCCACTGTCCCTGTCCCATACCTGGCTGTAACTATCCTCCTCCACTGTCCCTGTCCCTGTCCCATACCTGGCTGTAACTATCCTCCTCCACTGTCCCTGTCCCATACCTGGCTGTAACTATCCTCCTCCACTGGCCCTGTCCCATACCTGGCTGTAACTATCCTCCTCCACTGTCCCTGTCCCTGTCCAATACCTGACTGTAACTATCCTCCTCCACTGTCCATGTCCCTGTCCCATACCTGGCTGTAACTATCCTCCTCCACTGTCCCTGTCCCATACCTGGCTGTTACTATCCTCCTCCACTGTCCCTGTCCCTGTCCAATACCTGGCTGTAACTATCCTCCTCCACTGTCCCTGTCCCATACCTGACTGTAACTATCCTCCTCCACTGTCCCTGTCCCATACCTGGCTGTAACTATCCTCCTCCACTGTCCCTGTCCCATACCTGACTGTAACTATCCTCCTCCACTGTCCCTGTCCCATACCTGGCTGTAACTATCCTCCTCCACTGTCCCTGTCCCTGTCCCATACCTGGCTGTAACTATCCTCCTCCACTGTCCCTGCCCCTGTCCCATACCTGGCTGTAACTATCCTCCTCCACTGTCCCTGTCCCATACCTGGCTGTAACTATCCTCCTCCACTGTCCCTGTCCCTGTCCCATACCTGACTGTAACTATCCTCCTCCACTGTCCCTGTCCCATACCTGACTGTAACTATCCTCCTCCACTGTCCCTGTCCCATACCTGGCTGTAACTATCCTCCTCCACTGTCCCTGTCCCTGTCCCATACCTGGCTGTAACTATCCTCCTCCACTGTCCCTGTCCCTGTCCCATACCTGGCTGTAACTATCCTCCTCCACTGGCCCTGTCCCATACCTGGCTGTAACTATCCTCCTCCACTGTCCCTGTCCCTGTCCCATACCTCCTGTAGTCTCCTCTCCTGTTACCTCCTCTCCTGTTATCTCCTCTCCTGTTATCACCTCTCCTGTAGTCTCCTTTCACACATCTATAGGAATCTCTACTGTTATCTCCTCTCCTGTTATCTCCTCTCCTGTAGTCTCCTCTCACATACCTGTAGGAATCTCTCCTGTTATCTCCTCTCCTGTTATCATCTCTCCCGTAGTCTCCTCTCACACACCTGTAGGAATCTCTACTGTTATCATCTCTCCTGTAGTCTCCTCTCACACACCTGTAGGAATCTCTCCTGTTATCTCCTCTCCTGTTATCTCCTCTCACACACCTGTAGGAATCTCTACTGTTATCTCCTCTCCCATATTCTCCTCTCACACACCTGTAGGAATCTCTCCTGTTATCTCCTCTCCTGTTATCTCCTCAACTGTTATCACCTCTCCTGTCATCTCCTCTCCTGTCATCCCCTCTTCTGTTATCTCCTCTCCTGTTGTCTCCTCTCACACACCTGTAGGAATCTCTCCTGTTATCTCCTCTCCTGTTATCTCCTCAACTGTTATCACCTCTCCTGTCATCTCCTCTCCTGTTATCCCCTCTCCTGTTAACTCCTCTCCTGTGGTCTACTCTCCTGTTATCACCTCTCCTGTAGTCTCCTCTCCTGTAGTCTCCTCTCCTGTAGTCTCCTCTCCTGTAGTCTCCTCTCCTGTAGTCTCCTCTCCTGTAGTCTCCTCTCCTGTTACCTCCTCTCCTGTTACCTCCTCTCCTGTTATCTCCTCTCCTGTTATCACCTCTCCTGTAGTCTCCTCTCCTGTAGTCTCCTTTCACACATCTATAGGAATCTCGACTGTTATCTCCTCTCCGGTTATCTCCTCTCCTGTAGTCTCCTCTCACACACCTGTAGGAATCTCTCCTGTTATCTCCTCTCCTGTTATCATCTCTCCCGTAGTCTCCTCTCACACACCTGTAGGAATCTCTACTGTTATCATCTCTCCTGTAGTCTCCTCTCCTGTTATCACCTCTCCTGTAGTCTCCTCTCCTGTTATCACCTCTCCCGTAGTCTCCTCTCACACACCTGTAGGAATCTCTCCTGTTATCTCCTCTCCTGTAGTCTCCTCTCACACACCTGTAGGAATCTCTCCTGTTATCTCCTCTCCTGTATTCTCCTCTCACACACCTATAGGAATCTCTACTGTTATCTCCTCTCATGTAGTCTCCTCTCCTGTTATCACCTCTCCTGTAGTCTCCTCTCCTGTTATCACCTCTCCCGTAGTCTCCTCTCACACACCTGTAGGAATCTCTCCTGTTATCTCCTCTCCTGTAGTCTCCTCTCACACACCTGTAGGAATCTCTCCTGTTATCACCTCTCCTGTAGTCTTCTCTCACACACCTGTAGGAATCTCTCCTGTTATATCCTCTCCTGTTATATCCTCTCCTGTAGTCTCCTCTCACACACCTGCAGGAATCTCTCCTGTTATCTCCTCTCCTGTTATCACCTCTCCTGTCGTCACCTCTCACACACCTGTAGGAATCTCTCCTGCTCCTGCTGCCACTTCTCCTGTCGTCTCCTCTCATCCTCAGGGTTCCACACCCAGTGATCTACACGCTTAGCCAGGTTCAACATGGGGCTCTCCATCTACCACACACACACACACACACACACACACACACACACACACACACACACACACACACACACACACACACACACACACACACACACACACACACACACACACACACACACACACACACACACACACACACAGGAAAGGAAAGGAAAGGAAAGGAAAGGTGAGATGAGATGACAGGCAAAGTTCTAGAATAAAGATCAAGTTCTAGTATGAAGGTCAGGTTCTACAATAAAGGTCAAGTTGTAGAATGAAGGTCAGGTTCTAGAATATAGGTCAAGTTGTAGAATGAAGGTCATGTTCTAGAATAAAGATCAAGTTGTAGTATGAAGGTCAGGTTCTAGAATAAAGGTCAAGTTGTAGAATGAAGGTCAGGTTCTAGAATGAAGATCAAGATGTAGTATGAAAGTCAGGTTCTAGAATAAAGATCAAGTTCTAGAATCAACATCAGGTTCTATGAATAAATATCAAGTTCTAGAATGAAGGTCAGGTTCTAGAATAATGATCAAGTTGTAGAATCAACATCAGGTTCTATGAATAAAAATCAAGTTCTAGAATGAAGGTCAGGTTCTAGAATAAAGATGAAGTTGTAGTATGAAGGTCAGGTTCTATAATAAAGATCAAGTTGTTGTATGAAGGTCAGGTTCTAGAATAAAGGTCAAGTTCTAGAATGAAGGTCAGGTTCTAGAATAAAGGTCGTTCTAGAATTAAGGTCAGGTTCGAGAATAAAGATGAAGTTGTGGTATGAAGGTCAGGTTCTATAATAAAGATCAAGTTGTTGTATGAAGGTCAGGTTCTAGAACACAGATCAAGTTGTAGTATGAAGGTCAGGTTCTAGAACACAGATCAAGTTGTAGTATGAAGGTCAGGTTCTAGAACACAGATCAAGTTGTAGTATGAAGGTCAGGTTCTAGAACACAGATCAAGTTGTAGAATGAAGGTCAGGTTATAGAATAAAAATCAAGTTGTAGAATGAAGGTCAGGTTCTAGAATAAAGGTCAAGTTGTAGAATGGAAATGCTGAGGTATAATGGTACTCACCGTCCCACTGCTCCCCTCCAGTCCTCCTGTGGAGGGAAACACACACAGTGTGTTAGCTACAGCAGCAGCATTAACGCTAACCTGGTTCACCCAGCAACAGGAATCTGGGTAATATCATCGTACCTGTCACCGAGGATGAGTAGGTGTTCTGGTTGCTAAGCAATGAAGAGTCAGACCCCGCCTCCTCCCCTGATCTCCTTGACAATGCCATGGAGCCGTTCACCTAACAGACAATCAATAAGGAACCAAGAGCATCAGAACCATTCAATCAACCAAATGTCAATCAATCAATCAATAAATGAATGAGAGTGGGTGTGGCTCCCCACCTGTGTGTTGCTGAGCATATCTAAAGGACGTGGCTGCAGGTGAGTCTGGGTGAGTTCCGTCACGATGGTCGTCGTGACAACACAGTTCCTCCCTCCAATCAAGGCGCTGACGGCCGACACCTGTGTCTTCTGATTGGCACCAGGGTGTTCGGTTGGCTGGGGGGAGTGAATGGGTGAGGAGGGGGATTGAAGGGGTGAGGAAGGCGGGGAGGACGGGAGAGTCTCTCCATTCACCCTCACCAAACCATCTACCTGTAGACAGAGTAATGAGGTTACCTCACCAAACCATCTACCTGTAGACAGAGTGATGAGAGAGGTTACCTCACCAAACCATCTACCTGTAGACAGAGTGATGAGAGGTTACCTCACCAAACCATCTACCTGTAGACAGAGTGATGAGAGGTTACCTCACCAAACCATCTACCTGTAGACAGAGTGATGAGGTTACCTCACCAAACCATCTACCTGTAGACAGAGTGATGAGGTTACCTCACCAAACCATCTACCTGTAGACAGAGTGATGAGGTTACCTCACCAAACCATCTACCTGTAGACAGAGTGATGAGGTTACCTCACCAAACCATCTACCTGTAGACAGAGTGATGAGAGGTTACCTCACCAAGCCATCTACCTGTAGACAGAGTGATGAGAGGTTACCTCACCAAACCATCTACCTGTAGACAGAGTGATGAGAGGTTACCTCACCAAACCATCTACCTGTAGACAGAGTGATGAGAGGTTACCTCACCAAACCATCTACCTGTAGACAGAGTGATGAGGTTACCTCACCAAACCATCTACCTGTAGACAGAGTAATGAGGTTACCTCACCAAACCATCTACCTGTAGACAGAGTGATGAGAGGTTACCTCACCAAACCATCTACCTGTAGACAGAGTGATGAGGTTACCTCACCAAACCA
Organism: Oncorhynchus kisutch; assembly: GCF_002021735.2. Classification (NCBI taxonomy): domain Eukaryota; kingdom Metazoa; phylum Chordata; class Actinopteri; order Salmoniformes; family Salmonidae; genus Oncorhynchus; species Oncorhynchus kisutch. The sequence goes on from NW_022265927.1 coordinate 17,134, forward strand.
TCTACCTGTAGACAGAGTGATGAGGTTACCTCACCAAACCATCTACCTGTAGACAGAGTGATGAGAGGTTACCTTGGTGTGAGGTATCATTAGATTTGGGGTATCATTAGATTTGGGGTGGTGTGGGGTATCATTAGATTTGGGGTATCATTAGATTTGGGGTGGTGTGGGGTATCATTAGATTTGGGGTATCATTAGATTTGGGGTGGTGTGGGGTATCATTAGATTTGGGGTGGTGTGAGGTATCATTAGATTGGGGGTGGTGTGGGGTGTCATTGGATTTGGGGAGGTGTGGGGTATCATTAGATTGGGGCGGCAGGGTAGCCTAGTGGTTAGAGCGTTGGACTAGTAACCGAAAGGTTGCAAGTTCAAACCCCCCAGCTGACAAGGTACAGATCGTTCTGCCCCTGAACAAGCAGTTACCCCACTGTTGAGTGGGGTATCATTAGATTTGGGGTGGAGTGGGGTATCATTAGATTTGGGGTGGAGTGGGGTATCATTAGATTTGGGGTGGGGTATCATTAGATTTGGGGTGGGGTATCATTAGATTTGAGGTGGAGTGGGGTATCATTAGATTTGGGGTGGAGTGGGGTATCATTAGATTTGGGGTGGAGTGGGGTATCATTAGATTTGGGGTGGAGTGGGGTATCATTAGATTTGAGGTGGAGTGGGGTATCATTAGATTTGAGGTGGAGTGGGGTATCATTAGATTTGAGGTGTCATTAGATTTGAGGTGGAGTGGGGTATCATTAGATTTGAGGTGTCATTAGATTTGAGGTGGAGTGGGGTATCATTAGATTTGAGGTGGAGTGGGGTATCATTAGATTTGAGGTGTCATTAGATTTGAGGTGGAGTGGGGTATCATTAGATTTGAGGTGTCATTAGATTTGAGGTGGAGTGGGGTATCATTAGATTTGAGGTGGAGTGGGGTATCATTAGATTTGAGGTGTCATTAGATTTGAGGTGGAGTGGGGTATCATTAGATTTGAGGTGTCATTAGATTTGAGGTGGAGTGGGGTATCATTAGATTTGAGGTGTCATTAGATTTGAGGTGGAGTGGGGTATCATTAGATTTGAGGTGTCATTAGATTTGAGGTGGAGTGGGGTATCATTAGATTTGAGGTGTCATTAGATTTGGGGTGGAGTGAGGTATCATTAGATTTGGGGTGGTGTGAGGTGTCATTAGATTTGGGGTGGTGTGAGGTGTCATTAGATTTGGGGTGGTGTGAGGTATCATTAGGGTGGGGTGTCATTAGATTTGGGGTGGTGTGAGGTATCATTAGATTTGGGGTATCATTAGATTTGGGGTGGTGTGAGGTATCATTAGATTTGATGTGGTGTGGGGTATCATAAGATTTGGGGTGGTGTGGGGTATCATAAGATTTGGGGTGGAGTGGGGTATCATTAGATTTGGGGTGGAGTGGGGTATCATTAGATTTGGGGTGGTGTGGGGTATCATTAGATTTGAGGTGGAGTGGGGTATCATTAGATTTGGGGTGGAGTGGGGTATCATTAGATTTGAGGTGGAGTGGGGTATCATTAGATTTGGGGTGGAGTGGGGTATCATTAGATTTGGGGTGGAGTGGGGTATCATTAGATTTGGGGTGGAGTGGGGTATCATTAGATTTGAGGTGTCATTAGATTTGGGGTGGGGTGAGGTATCATTAGATTTGGGGTGGTGTGAGGTGTCATTAGATTTGGGGTGGTGTATCATTAGGGTGGGGTGTCATTAGATTTGGGGTGGGGTGTCATTAGATTTGGGGTGGTGTGAGGTGTCATTAGATTTGGGGTGGTGTATCATTAGGGTGGGGTGTCATTAGATTTGGGGTGGTGTGAGGTATCATTAGATTTGGGGTATCATTAGATTTGGGGTGGTGTGGGGTATCATTAGATTTGATGTGGTGTGGGGTATCATAAGATTTGGGGTGGTGTGGGGTATCATAAGATTTGGGGTGGTGTGGGGTATCATTAGATTTGGGGTGATTCGGTGTATAATTAGATTAAAAAAATGGGGGTACCGGCTGATAAAGTGTGAATTCTCCTAAAGCCCCTAAAGCGTCTAGGCTCAACCATTTTCTCAAAGTGTCAACACATTGAAATGAATAGAGGTGCCTGTTTGGGCTGTACGGTGGTCTCAAGAGCTATGTTAACCCCTAACCCCTATCCCTACCTGCCCTTACCTTAACAGGCATGTGTCCAGGCTGTGTCTGTGGACTTAACCCCTAACCCCTATCCCTACCTGCCCTTACCTTAACAGGCTTGTGTCCAGGCTGTGTCTGTGGACTTAACCCCTAACCCCTATCCCTACCTGCCCTTACCTGAACAGGCATGTGTCCAGGCTGTGTCTGTGGACTTAACCCCTAACCCCTATCCCTACCTGCCCTTACCTGAACAGGCTTGTGTCCAGGCTGTGTCTGTGGACTTAACCCCTAACCCCTATCCCTACCTGCCCTTACCTTAACAGGCTTGTGTCCAGGCTGTGTCTGTGGACTTAACCCCTAACCCCTATCCCTACCTGCCCTTACCTGAACAGGCTTGTGTCCAGGCTGTGTCTGTGGACTTAACCCCTAACCCCTATCCCTACCTGCCCTTACCTTAACAGGCATGTGTCCAGGCTGTGTCTGTGGACTTAACCCCTAACCCCTATCCCTACCTGCCCTTACCTGAACAGGCTTGTGTCCACGCAGTGTCTGTGGACTTAACCCCTAACCCCTATCCCTACCTGCCCTTACCTTAACAGGCTTGTGTCCAGGCTGTGTCTGTGGACTTAACCCCTAACCCCTATCCCTACCTGCCCTTACCTTAACAGGCTTGTGTCCAGGCTGTGTCTGTGGACTTAACCCCTATCCCTACCTGCCCTTACCTTAACAGGCTTGTGTCCAGGCTGTGTCTGTGGACTTAACCCCTAACCCCTATCCCTACCTGCCCTTACCTGAACAGGCTTGTGTCCAGGCTGTGTCTGTGGACTTAACCCCTAACCCCTATCCCTACCTGCCCTTACCTGAACAGGCTTGTGTCCAGGCTGTGTCTGTGGACTTAACCCCTAACCCCTATCCCTACCTGCCCTTACCTTAACAGGCTTGTGTCCAGGCTGTGTCTGTGGACTTAACCCCTATCCCTACCTGCCCTTACCTTAACAGGCTTGTGTCCAGGCTGTGTCTGTGGACTTAACCCCTAACCCCTATCCCTACCTGCCCTTACCTGAACAGGCTTGTGTCCAGGCTGTGTCTGTGGACTTAACCCCTAACCCCTATCCCTACCTGCCCTTACCTGAACAGGCTTGTGTCCAGGCTGTGTCTGTGGACTTAACCCCTAACCCCTATCCCTACCTGCCCTTACCTTAGCAGGCTTGTGTCCAGGCTGTGTCTGTGGACTTAACCCCTAACCTCTATCCCTACCTGCCCTTACCTGAACAGGCTTGTGTCCAGGCTGTGTCTGTGGTGGCTGGCAGTAGGGCTCGGCTGTTAGGAGAGGGAGGGGCCGCGAGGGGGGGGAGATGGGAGGGGGGAGTGTGTGCTGACTTTGTGTGGAGTGGTTTTGTGTGTGCGTGTGTTGGGTGTGTGTGACAGAGATATGTTTTTTGGGGGGGGCTCGGGGCTCTTGCTTTGTGTCAGTCTGTAGGGCCTGTCCGTTTCCAGCTCGTTCTGGGTTGTCAGGGTCAGATTCGGGGTTGTGGTCAGCAGTAATGGTTCTAGACTCAGGGTTCCGGTCAGCAGTAATGGTTCTAGACTCAGGGTTCTGGTCAGTACTAGTGGTTCTAGACTCAGGGTTCTGGTCAGAGGTAATGGTTCTAGACTCAGGGTTCTGGTCAGCAGTAATGGTTCTAGACTCAGGGTTCTGGTTAGTAATAATGGTTCTAGGGTTAGGGTTCTGGTCAGTAGTAATGGTTCTAGACTCAGAGTTCCGGTCAGCAGTAATGGTTCTAGACTCAGGGTTCTGGTCAGAGGTAATGGTTCTAGACTTAGGGTTCTGGTCAGTACTAATGGTTCTAGACTCAAGGTTCTGGTCAGTAGTAATGGTTATAGACTCTGGGTTTTGGTCAGTAGTAATGGTTCTAGACTCAGAGTTCTGGTTATTAATACTGGTTCTAGGGTTAGGGTTCTGCTCAGTAATAATGGTTCTAGACTCAGGGTTCTGGTCAGTAGTGATGGTTTTAGACTCAGGGTTCTGGTTGGTAGTAATGGTTCTAGACTCAGGGTTCTGGTTGGTAGTAATGGGTCTAGACTCAGGGTTCTGGTTGGTAGCAGGTGTTCTAGACTCAGGGTTTTGGTTGGTAGTAGTGGTTCTAAACTCAGGGTTCTGGTTGGTAGCAGGTGTTCTAGACTCAGGGTTCTGGTCAGTAGTAATGGTTCTAGGTAGCTGCAGACTGTCCAGCGTTGAATCACTGATGGTGAAGCGGAGAGCGTAACGCTGGAGAACCATGGCAGCTTCCGCTTTAGAGCCCGCCCTCCTGTACGCATCACACAGCTCCGCCTCCCTACGCTCTCTGTAGTGAAAGAGGGAGAGTTTATTCCATTTTTAATGAACCTTTATTAACCTAGTCACATTGAGATACAACTATTTTACAAGACAGACCTGTATTAGAAGCTGGTGAGACAAAGAGTGAGAAAGATTTAGGTCCCCTCTCCTCCTCCTTCCCCTCTCTTCTCCTCTCCCTCCCCCTTCTCCCCTCCCCTCTCCTCCTCTCCCTCCCCCCTCCTACCCCTCTCTTCTCCCCCTCCCTCCCCCCCTCCCTCCCTCCCCTTTCCTCTAATCCCTCCTCTCTCCCCTCTTTCCCACCACCCTCCGCCTACTCCTCACCTCTCTTCCTCTCCTCCTCCCTTTCCTCTCTTTCCCTCCCTCCTCCTCCTCCTCCTCTCTTTCCCTCCCTCTCCTTCTCCTCCTTCCTCTCTCCGTACTTGTCCTCTACGATCTCTCTGTACGTCTTGATGTTCTTCTTCTTCTGGGTGTGGCCTCTCTCCTCCTCCTTCATCATCCTCTCCATCCGCTTCCTCTCCTCCTCCTTCCTGATCAGATCCTGAGAAGCACTGCGGCGACGACTCTTCCACCGGGCTAGGTCCTAGAGGGAGGGGAGGAGAGAGGAGAGAGGGATGAGGAGAGAGGGATGTCTGTCTGTCTGTCTAGAGGGAGGGGAGGAGAGAGGAGAGAGGAGAGAGGGGAGGAGAGGAGAGGGGAGGAGAGAGGAGAGAGGGATGAGAGGAGAGGAGAGAGGAGAGAGAGAGGAGAGGGGAGGAGAGAGGAGAGAGAGAGGAGAGAGGAGAGAGGGTTGAGAGGAGAGTGGAGAGAGGAGTGGAGAGAGGAGAGTGGGTGAGGAGAGGGGAGAGGGATGAGAGGAGAGTGGATGAGGAGTGGAGAGAGGAGAGTGGGTGAGGAGAGACGGATGAGAGGAGAGTGGATGAGGAGAGGAGAGAGGGATGAGAGGAGAGTGGGAAGAGGAGTGGAGAGAGGAGAGTGGGTGAGGAGAGGGGAGAGGGATGAGAGGAGAGTGGGAAGAGGAGAGGGGAGAGGGATGAGAGGAGAGTGGGTGAGGAGAGAGGGATGAGAGGAGAGTGGATGAGGAGAGGGGAGAGGGATGAGAGGAGAGTGGGAAGAGGAGTGGAGAGAGGAGAGTGGGTGAGGAGAGAGGGATGAGAGGAGAGTGGATGAGGAGAGGAGAGAGGGATGAGAGGAGAGCGGGAAGAGGAGTGGAGAGAGGAGAGTGGGTGAGGAGAGGAGAGAGGGATGAGAGGAGAGTGGGAAGAGGAGAGGAGAGAGGGATGAGAGGAGAATGGGAAGAGGAGAGGGGAGAGGGATGAGAGGAGAGTGGGTGAGGAGAGAGGGATGAGAGGAGAGTGGATGAGGAGAGGGGAGAGGGATGAGAGGAGAGTGGGAAGAGGAGTGGAGAGAGGAGAGTGGGTGAGGAGAGAGGGATGAGAGGAGAGTGGATGAGGAGAGGAGAGAGGGATGAGAGGAGAGCGGGAAGAGGAGTGGAGAGAGGAGAGTGGGTGAGGAGCGACGGATGAGACGAGAGTGGATGAGGAGAGGGGAGAGGGATGAGAGGAGAGTGGATGAGGAGAGGGGAGAGGGATGAGAGGAGAGTGGGAAGAGGAGTGGAGAGAGGAGAGTGGGTGAGGAGAGAGGGATGAGAGGAGAGTGGATGAGGAGAGGAGAGAGGGATGAGAGGAGAGTGGATGAGGAGAGGAGAGAGGGATGAGAGGAGAGTGGGAAGAGGAGTGGAGAGAGGAGAGTGGGTGAGGAGAGGAGAGAGGGATGAGAGGAGAGTGGGAAGAGGAGAGGAGAGAGGGATGAGAGGAGAGTGGGTGAGGAGTGGAGAGAGGAGAGTGGGTGAGGAGAGAGGGATGAGAGGAGAGTGGATGAGGAGAGGAGAGAGGGATGAGAGGAGAGTGGGAAGAGGAGTGGAGAGAGGAGAGTGGGTGAGGAGAGAGGGATGAGAGGAGAGAGGGATGTCTGTCTGTCTGTCTTGAGGGAGGAAAGAAGAGAGAAGATTCTGTCCCGTCCGTCCGTCTGTCTTACGTCTTGCCATTCCTCCTCCTCCTGGTGATTGGTGTACTGTTCCTGCATGCTGTCATATCGTGATTGGCCGAGAGGCTGAAGTAGTCCCGCCCCCTCTTCCTCACTGTGCATGTTAATTATACTTATGCTCCTAGACAGGAAGCAGGGAACCGGAAACAGGAAATCAGAGTGATGTCAGAGAGAAGCTGCCGTTAGCTGTTTACTGTGATGGTTGAATGCATATGGAGGAAGGGTAGGTAGGGTAGGTTAGGGTAGGGTGTGTAGGTAGGTAGGCAGGGTAGGGTAGGGTAGGTTAGGGTAGGGTAGGGTAGGGTGTGTAGGTAGGTAGGTGGGAACGGTAGGGTAGGGTAGGTTGGGTAGGTGGGTAGGTAGGCAGGCAGGGTAGGGTAGGATAGGGTAGGGTAGGTTGGGTAGGGATGGGTAGGGTAGGGTAGGTGGGTAGGTAGGTAGGTAGGCAGGGTAGGGTAGGGTAGGGTAGGGTAGGGTAGGGTAGGGTAGGGTAGGGTAGGGTAGGTGGGTGGGTAGGTAGGTGGGTAGGCAGGGTAGGGTAGGGTAGATTGGGTAGGGTTGGGTAGAGTAGGTAGAGTAGGGTAGGTAGGGTAGGTAGGTATGAATGGAGGGAGGGTAGGTTGGTATGAATGGAGGGAGGGAGGGTAGGTAGGGTAGGTAGGGTAGGTAGGTATGAATGGAGGAAGGGTAGGTAGGGTAGGGTAGGTAGGTAGAGTAGGGTAGGTAGAGTAGGTAGGTAGGTATGAATGGAGGAAGGGTAGGTAGGGTAGGGTAGGTAGGTATGAATGGAGGAAGGGTAGGTAGGGTAGTGTAGGTAGGGTTCGGTAGGGTAGGTAGGGTCGGGTAGGGTAGTGTAGGTAGGGTAGGGTGGGGTCGGGTAGGGTAGTGCAGGTAGGGTAGGGTCGGGTAGGGTAGTGTAGGTAGGGTAGGGTCGGGTCGGGTAGGGTAGGGTAGTGTAGGTAGGGTCGGGTAGGGTAGTGTAGGTAGGGTAGGGTAGGTAGGGTAGGGTAGGGTAGGGTAGGGTGGGGTGGGGTGGGGTAGGGTAGTGTAGGGTAGGGTAAGGGTGGGCGCTGTAGACAGGGAAGGGTAGGGTAGGTAGGGAAGGTAGGGTAGTTAGGTAGGTAGGCAGGGTAGGGTAGGTTGGGTAGGTTAGAGTAGGGTAGGTTGGGTAGGGTAGGGTAGGGTAGGGTAGGTAGGGTAGGGTTCGGTAGGGTAGGTAGGGTAGGGTAGGTAGGTATGCATGGAGGTAGGGTAGGTAGTGTAGGGTAGTGTAGGTTGGGTAGGTACAGTAGGTATGAATGGAGGAAGGGTAGGTAGGGTAGGGTTGTGTAGGTAGGGTAGGTAGGGTAGGTAGGTAGGTATGATGGAGGAAGGGTAGGAGGGTATGGTAGGTAGGGTAGCTAGGTAGGTTATGAATGGAGGTAGGGTAGGTTGGGTCGCTAGGTAGGTATGAATGGAGGTAGGAGTACGGTAACGTTGTAGGTATGAATGGAAGGTAAGAGTAGGTAGGGTAGGTATGAATGGAGGTAGGGTGGGTTACTGTATAGTAGGGTAGGTAGGGTAGGGTAATGTAGGTAACGGCTAGGCTAGGAAGAGAGTGCTGGTGTAGAGTGAGTAATCATACAGTGTATATCCAGGTGTCACTCAGAGAGAGACTTACTCCAACTCCTCAGACATCTTATACACTCTCCTGCTCAACCTGCAGAGAGAAGAGGGGGAAAAGAGAAGAGAGAGATTGAGAGGGGGAAAGAGAGAGAGAGATTGAGAGGCGGGAAAGAGAGGAGAGATTGAGAGGGGGAAAGAGAGAGAGAGATTGAGAGGGGAAAGAGAGAGAGAGAGATGAGGGGGAAAGAGAGGAGAGATTGAGAGGGGGAAAGAGAGAGTAGAGATTGAAGAGGGGGAGAAGAGAGAGACGAGATTGATGGTGGAGAGGGGGAAAGAGGGGGAAAGA
>NW_022265927.1:25706-90706 GCF_002021735.2 Oncorhynchus kisutch
GTTGTGTGTGTGTGTGTGTGTGGGTGTGGTGTGGTGTGGTGTGTGTGTGGTGTGTGTGTGTGTGGTACGTGTGTGTGTGTGTGTGTCGTGTGTGTGTGTGTGTGTGTGTGGTGGGTATGTATGGTGTGTGTGTGTGTGTGTGTGTGGTGGGTTGGGTGTGTGTTGTGTGTGTGTGCTGTGTGTGTGTGTGTGTGTGTGGGTGTGTGTGGGTGTTATCTCACATCATTGGAGGCAGATCATTGTCTTCCACCCAGAACGGTCTTCTGTGAGACTCTCCCACCTTCTTCCCTCTCTCCATCTCTGTCTCCTCTCCTCTCTCATCTCTCTCTCCTCCCCTCTCTCCTTCTCTCTCTCCATCTCTGTCTCCTCTCCTCTCTCAATCTCTCTCTCCTTCTTTGTCTCCTCTCCTCTCTCCATCCTTCTCTCCTTCCCTCTCTCCATCCCTCTCTCCATCCCCTCCTCCCTCCTTTTTTTCCCTCCCACTAAGCTGGGGGAGAGGAGGGGTGGGAGGAGGAGTGTGGGTGTGGGAGGAGAGGAGGGTGGAGGGAGAAGAGGGGGAGGAGAGATAAGGGTTGTCCTCGAGACACTTCCTGGTTGGGGTTCTAGAGGGCGGGGCTTCAGTTCCTGTTGCTGTGGAAACGCCACTGCTGAGAAAGACGGCCAGTGACATCATCAAGCGGGGGACAGTTCAACACAGACCAGATGAAACCAAGCGATTACAGACACAGACCAAACCAAGCGATTACAGACACAGACCAAACCAAGCGATTACAGACACAGACCAAACCAAGCAATCACAGATACAGAGCACGGAGCTATCCAACCCATAGCACCAGACAGTAGTAGTCAAACCCAGACCATGATGGCAGAGCACCACCAGACAGTAGTAGTCAAACCCAGACCATGATGGCAGAGCACCACCAGACAGTAGTAGTCAAACCCAGACCATGATGGCAGAGCACCACCAGACAGTAGTAGTCAAACCCAGACCATGATGTCAGAGCACCACCAGACAGTAGTAGTCAAACCCAGACCATGATGTCAGAGCACCACCAGACAGAGGTTTTAGTTGTGATACATCAGACCAGACAGAAACTGTTAGCTGGACGGACACGGACACACACACGGACACACACACACACACACACACACACACACACACACACACACACACACACACGGACCTACACACACGGACACACACACACACACACGGACCTACACACACACACACACACACACACACACACACGGACACACACGGACATACACACACACACGGACACACACACACGGACACACACATACACGTTAGTGGGTAAGCAAAGCACCAAGTCTCCAAGCATCATCAGTGTGTCAGTCTGTTGTCCTGTCTGTACCTGGGTTGCTGTTTGTGTCTGTAGAGTTGGTTGGGTCCACCAGAGGGGGTGTTCATGTAGAGTTGGTTGGGTCCACCAGTGGGGGTGTTCTGGTAGAGTTGGTTGGGTCCACCAGAGGGGGTGTTCTTGTAGAGTTGGTTGGGTCCACCAGAGGGGGTGTTCTTGTAGAGTTGGTTGGGTCCACCAGAGGGGGTGTTCTTGTAGAGTTGGTTGGGTCCACCAGAGGGGGTGTTCTGGTAGAGTTGGTTGGGTCCACCAGAGGGGGTGTTCTTGTAGAGTTGGTTGGGTCCACCAGAGGGGGTGTTTTGGTAGAGTTGGTTGGGTCCACCAGCGGGGGTGTTCTTGTAGAGTTGGTTGGGTCCACCAGAGGGGGTGTTCTTGTAGAGTTGGTTGGGTCCACCAGAGGGGGTGTTCTTCTGTTGGGCCGCTCCAGGGACAGGCAGGAACAGGTTAAAGGAGCGTCCGGTTCTCCCCGCGCTGTGTTGGTATGCCTCGGTCCTACGAACCAACATATCATCCTTCTCCAGGTCTGGTACAGGGCACTCTTCCTCATCCTCATCATCATCATCATAGTTACAATGGCTGGGAACGGGCGGCCTGACGACCATTGCCACATTGGGGTGCTGTTGAGGCATGTCCATGGAGACCCTGGATTGCTGTAGCTTCCTGTCTGTGACTACTTCCTGTGCTGGGCGTTTGGAACCCGGCAGTGGTAGGAAGCGGTTGAATGTTGTTGTCGTGGTGTTGTGGGTCCTGGGGAACGCACCTGTCTTCCTGGCCATCATGTCATCCTTCTGAAGGTCCGGAACCTTCCTTTCATCTCTCCCTCCATCCTCCTCCTCCTCTCTCACTCTCCTCTCGTACTGCGCCAGACGGGCTTCTAGCTCCAACAGGGTGGGAGGAGCCTCTGGGCTCAGGGGGGAGGGGCTAGGGTTGGGAGGCGGGGTATGTGCAGCGTCTACTCCACCCATATGGCTGTGAGGTCATCAAGGGGGGAGAAGAGGTACTGTAACTTTTGTAACCATAGCAGCAGGAAGAACACAACAATCCCCTTCTGACACACACACAGACAGAGAGAGAGAGAAACAAAGAGGGAGAGAGAGAGAGAGAGAGAGAGAGAGAGAGAGAGAGAGAGAGAGAGAGAGAGAGAGAGAGAGAGAGAGAAAGGTAGAGAGAGCGCTTGATAGAGAGAGAGTTAGAGAAAGGTAGAGAGAGAGCTCGATAGAGAGAGAGATAGAGAGACATTTTCTTTTATGTCTAATCAGTAAAAGCATCACCAATAAACCCCAGGAAGAGTAGCTGCTGCCTTGAAAGGAACTAATGGGGATCCATAATAAACCCCAGGAAGAGTAGCTGTTGCATTGAAAGGAACTAATGGGGATCCATAATAAACCCCAGGAAGAGTAGTTGCTGCCGTGGCAGGAACTAATGGGGATCCATAATAAACCCCAGGAAGAGTAGCTGCTGCCTTGACAGGAACTAATGGGGATCCATAATAAACCCCAGGAAGAGTAGCTGCTGCCGTGGCAGGAACTAATGGGGATCCATAATAAACCCTAGGAAGAGTAGCTGCTGCCTTGGCAGGAACTAATGGGGATCCATAATAAACCCCAGGAAGAGTAGCTGCTGCCTTGGCAGGAACTAATGGGGATCCATAATAAACCCCAGGAAGAGTAGCTGCTGCCTTGGCAGGAACTAATGGGGATCCATAATAAACCCCAGGAAGAGTAGCTGCTGCCTTGGCAGGAACTAATGGGGATCCATAATAAACCCCAGGAAGAGTAGCTGCTGCCTTGGCAGGAACTAATGGGGATCCATAATAAACCCCAGGAAGAGTAGCTGCTGCCTTGGCAGGAACTAATGGGGATCCATATTAAACCCCAGGAAGAGTAGCTGCTGCCTTGACAGGAACTAATGGGGATCCATAATAAACCCCAGGAAGAGTAGCTGCTGCCTTGGCAGGAACTAATGGGGATCCATATTAAACCCCATGAAGAGTAGCTGCTGCCTTGACAGGAACTAATGGGGATCCATAATAAACCCCAGGAAGAGTAGCTGCTGCCTTGGCAGGAACTAATGGGGATCCATAATAAACCCCAGGAAGAGTAGCTGCTGCCTTGGCAGGAACTAATGGGGATCCATAATAAACCCCAGGAAGAGTAGCTGCTGCCTTGGCAGGAACTAATGGGGATCCATAATAAACCCCAGGAAGAGTAGCTGCTGCCTTGGCAGGAACTAATGGGGATCCATATAAACCCCAGGAAGAGTAGCTGCTGCCTTGGCAGGAACTAATGGGGATCCATAATAAACCCCAGGAAGAGTAGCTGCTGCCTTGGCAGGAACTAATGGGGATACATAATAAACCCCAGGAAGAGTAGCTGCTGCCTTGACAGGAACTAATGGGGATCCATAATAAACCCCAGGAAGAGTAGCTGCTGCCGTGGTAGGAACTAATGGGGATCCATAATAAACCCCAGGAAGAGTAGCTGCTGCCGTGGTAGGAACTAATGGGGATCCATAATAAACCCCAGGAAGAGTAGCTGCTGCCGTGGTAGGAACTAATGGGGATCCATAATAAACCCCAGGAAGAGTAGCTGCTGCCGTGGCAGGAACTAATGGGGATCCATAATAAACCCCAGGAAGAGTAGCTGCTGCCTTGGCAGGAACTAATGGGGATCCATAATAAATACAAATACATGACATCACTGGATTAGGTTGCACATCAATTCATCTTGAGTTATTTCTGCTTGGATATGGTAGATAAAACAACATATTTATTGAATAGCCTACCCATCTCAGTAGTCAATTACATAGTCTAAACCAATGGTAATGACTTAGTAGGAAGGTTATTCCTACATGATGCCACAGAAACATTTGGAGACCAAATCACGGGCTCGTTCTACCAGGGGACAATGTTACAGGCACCAGTTCTACCAGGGGACAATGTTACAGGCACCAGTTCTACCAGGGGACAATGTTACAGGCACCAGTTCTACCAGGGGACAATGTTACAGGCACCAGTTTCTACCAGGGGACAATGTTACTGGCACCAGTTCTACCAGGGGACAATGTTACAGGCACCAGTTCTACCAGGGGACAATGTTACAGGGGACAATGTTACAGGCACCAGTTTATGGGAAGACACATACTTAAATACACATCACAGACAAATCTTTAAATGTTGACATTATGCTGTTGGATTTCAAAGCTCCATCATTTTTCTCAGAGATGATGGGGAATGTCCAGATGAAATCGTCTAAAATGTGTTTGAAGTGAGAACAGCCAGAAGCACTGAAAGGTATACAGTATCATTCCCAGCTTGATTTCAATCAATTAAATAAAGTATTGAGCCAGCCAGGAGTCGAACCTAGAATCTTCTGATCCGTAGTCAGACACGTTATCCATTGCGCCACTGGCCCCACATCTAAGCTGAAGTCAGGTCACAGCTAGACCAGTGTACACAGTCATAGCGTCTGTCAACAACAAGGTTCCTTGGTTTTCTGTTTCAGATGCATATCTTAATTTGATCCTCCTGTTGTTCCATGAATTTTACTGCAGAGCAAGAAATGCAAACTTGAAGTGTATCAATGTTTAAAAAGTCTTGTAAATTATGAATCTACAAAACATGTCACATTTCCTGTTGCTTGGGGAATATTGTTGTGTTGTGTGATTCTGCTGCCATTTAAAATGTGGTATCTGTTCTTACACAAGTGCATCACAAATGACAAGATGTTCTTTCCCATACTGGGAGTTCAACCCGGGCGAAAACCAGGAATCCTAAACGCCAGACCATATGGGAAGACAGTTACTTAAAAAAAACATCACAGACAAATCCATAAACATTGAAATGATGCTTGTTGTAATTACAAGCTCCATCTTTTTTCTCAGAGATGTTTGGGAAAAGTCCCATATAAAATCAGTCTAAAATGTGTTTGAATCGAGAACTGCCAGACACAATGAAAAGTATACAGTATTTTTCCCAGCTTGATTTTGGTCAAATAAATCTAGTTTTGAACCAAACAGGAGTCAAATATTCAATCTTCCGACCTGTTATCAGACACGTTATCCATTGTGAAACTGGCCGCACGGCCAAGCTGAAGTCAGGTCACACCTAGGCCAGTATACACAGTCATAGTGTCTGTCAGCGACAAGGTTCCTTGGGATTTCTGTTACAGATGCATATCTTAATTTGATCTTCCTGTTGTCGCATGAATTTTACTGCAGAGCAAGAAATGCAGCAATGAAGTGTATTCAACGTTTAAAAAGACTTGTATAATCTGAATCTACATAACATGTCACATTTCCTGTTGCTGAGGGAATATTGTTGTGTTGTGTGAAACTGCTGCCAGTTAAAATGCAGCATCTGTTGTTACACACTGCGTACCTATGACAGATATTCTTTCCCATACCGGGAGTTGAACCCAGGCCACCTGGGGAAACCAGGATCCTAACCGCTAGAACCATATGGGGAAGACACATACTTACAAATACACATCACAGACAAATCTTTAAAAATGTTGACCATTATTGCCTGTTGGATTTCAAAGCTCCAATCATTTTTCTCAGAGATGATGGGGAATGGTCCAGATGAAATCCTCTAAAATGTGTTTGAAGTGAGAACAGCCAGAAGCACTGAAAGGTATACAGTATCATTCCCAGCTTGATTTCAATCAATTAAATAAAGTATTGAGCCAGCCAGGAGTCGAACCTAGAATCTTCTGATCCGTAGTCAGACACGTTATCCATTGCGCCACTGGCCCCACATCTAAGCTGAAGTCAGGTCACAGCTAGACCAGTGTACACAGTCATAGCGTCTGTCAACAACAAGGTTCCTTGGTTTTCTGTTTCAGATGCATATCTTAATTTGATCCTCCCTGTTGTTCCATGAATTTTACTGCAGAGCAAGAAATGCAAACTTGAAGTGTATCAATGTTTAAAAGTCTTGTAAATTATGAATCTACAAAACATGTCACATTTCCTGTTGCTTGGGGAATATTGTTGTGTTGTGTGATTCTGCTGCCATTTAAAATGTGGTATCTGTTCTTACACAAGTGCATCACAAATGACAAGATGTTCTTTCCCATACTGGGAGTTCAACCCGGGCGAAAACCAGGAATCCTAAACGCCAGACCATATGGGAAGACAGTTACTTAAAAAAACATCACAGACAAATCCATAAACATTGAAATGATGCTTGTTGTAATTACAAGCTCCATCTTTTTTCTCAGAGATGTTTGGGAAAAGTCCCATATAAAATCAGTCTAAAATGTGTTTGAATCGAGAACTGCCAGACACAATGAAAAGTATACAGTATTTTTCCCAGCTTGATTTTGGTCAAATAAATCTAGTTTTGAACCAAACAGGAGTCAAATATTCAATCTTCCGACCTGTTATCAGACACGTTATCCATTGTGAAACTGGCCGCACGGCCAAGCTGAAGTCAGGTCACACCTAGGCCAGTATACACAGTCATAGTGTCTGTCAGCGACAAGGTTCCTTGGGATTTCTGTTACAGATGCATATCTTAATTTGATCTTCCTGTTGTCGCATGAATTTTACTGCAGAGCAAGAAATGCAGCAATGAAGTGTATTCAACGTTTAAAAAGCCTTGTATAATCTGAATCTACATAACATGTCACATTTCCTGTTGCTGAGGGAATATTGTTGTGTTGTGTGAAACTGCTGCCAGTTAAAATGCAGCATCTGTTGTTACACAACTGCGTACCTAATGACAAGATATTCTTTCCCATACCGGGAGTTGAACCCGGGCACCTGGGTGAAAACCAGGAATCCTAACCGCTAGACCATATGGGAAGACACATACTTAAAATACACATCACAGACAAATCTTTAAATGTTGACATTATGCCTGTTGGATTTCAAAGCTCCATCATTTTTCTCAGAGATGATGGGGAATGTCCAGATGAAATCCGTCTAAAATGTGTTTGAAGTGAGAACAGCCAGAAGCACTGAAAGGTATACAGTATCATTCCCAGCTTGATTTCAATCAATTAAATAAAGTATTGAGCCAGCCAGGAGTCGAACCTAGAATCTTCTGATCCGTAGTCAGACACGTTATCCATTGCGCCACTGGCCCCACATCTAAGCTGAAGTCAGGTCACAGCTAGACCAGTGTACACAGTCATAGCGTCTGTCAACAACAAGGTTCCTTGGTTTTCTGTTTCAGATGCATATCTTAATTTGATCCTCCTGTTGTTCCATGAATTTTACTGCAGAGCAAGAAATGCAAACTTGAAGTGTATCAATGTTTAAAAAGTCTTGTAAATTATGAATCTACAAAACATGTCACATTTCCTGTTGCTTGGGGAATATTGTTGTGTTGTGTGATTCTGCTGCCATTTAAAATGTGGTATCTGTTCTTACACAAGTGCATCACAAATGACAAGATGTTCTTTCCCATACTGGGAGTTCAAACCGGGCGAAAACCAGGAATCCTAAACGCCAGACCATATGGGAAGACAGTTACTTAAAAAAACATCACAGACAAATCCATAAACATTGAAATGATGCTTGTTGTAATTACAAGCTCCATCTTTTTCTCAGAGATGTTTGGGAAAAGTCCCATATAAAATCAGTCTAAAATGTGTTTGAATCGAGAACTGCCAGACACAATGAAAAGTATACAGTATTTTTCCCAGCTTGATTTTGGTCAAATAAATCTAGTTTTGAACCAAACAGGAGTCAAATATTCAATCTTCCGACCTGTTATCAGACACGTTATCCATTGTGAAACTGGCCGCACGGCCAAGCTGAAGTCAGGTCACACCTAGGCCAGTATACACAGTCATAGTGTCTGTCAGCGACAAGGTTCCTTGGGATTTTGTTACAGATGCATATCTTAATTTGATCTTCCTGTTGTCGCATGAATTTTACTGCAGAGCAAGAAATGCAGCAATGAAGTGTATTCAACGTTTAAAAAGCCTTGTATAATCTGAATCTACATAACATGTCACATTTCCTGTTGCTGAGGGAATATTGTTGTGTTGTGTGAAACTGCTGCCAGTTAAAATGCAGCATCTGTTGTTACACAACTGCGTACCTAATGACAAGATATTCTTTCCCATACCGGGAGTTGAACCCGGCCACCTGGGTGAAAACCAGGAATCCTAACCGCTAGACCATATGGGAAGACACATACTTAAAATACACATCACAGACAAATCTTTAAATGTTGACATTATGCCTGTTGGATTTCAAAGCTCCATCATTTTTCTCAGAGATGATGGGGAATGTCCAGATGAAATCCGTCTAAAATGTGTTTGAAGTGAGAACAGCCAGAAGCACTGAAAGGTATACAGTATCATTCCCAGCTTGATTTCAATCAATTAAATAAAGTATTGAGCCAGCCAGGAGTCGAACCTAGAATCTTCTGATCCGTAGTCAGACACGTTATCCATTGCGCCACTGGCCCCACATCTAAGCTGAAGTCAGGTCACAGCTAGACCAGTGTACACAGTCATAGCGTCTGTCAACAACAAGGTTCCTTGGTTTCTGTTTCAGATGCATATCTTAATTTGATCCTCCTGTTGTTCCATGAATTTTACTGCAGAGCAAGAAATGCAAACTTGAAGTGTATCAATGTTTAAAAAGTCTTGTAAATTATGAATCTACAAAACATGTCACATTTCCTGTTGCTTGGGGATATGTTGTGTGTGTTTGTGATTCTGCTGCCATTTAAAATGTGGTATCTGTTCTTACACAAGTGCATCACAAATGACAAGATGTTCTTTCCCATACTGGGAGTTCAACCCGGGCGAAAACCAGGAATCCTAAACGCCAGACCATATGGGAAGACAGTTACTTAAAAAAAACATCACAGACAAATCCATAAACATTGAAATGATGCTTGTTGTAATTACAAGCTCCATCTTTTTCTCAGAGATGTTTGGGAAAAGTCCCATATAAAATCAGTCTAAAATGTGTTTGAATCGAGAACTGCCAGACACAATGAAAAGTATACAGTATTTTTCCCAGCTTGATTTTGGTCAAATAAATCTAGTTTTGAACCAAACAGGAGTCAAATATTCAATCTTCCGACCTGTTATCAGACACGTTATCCATTGTGAAACTGGCCGCACGGCCAGCTGAAGTCAGGTCACACCTAGGCCAGTATACACAGTCATAGTGTCTGTCAGCGACAAGGTTCCTGGGATTTCTGTTACAGATGCATATCTTAATTTGATCTTCCTGTTGTCGCATGAATTTTACTGCAGAGCAAGAAATGCAGCAATGAAGTGTATTCAACGTTTAAAAAGCCTTGTATAATCTGAATCTACATAACATGTCACATTTCCTGTTGCTGAGGGAATATTGTGTGTTGTGTGAAACTGCTGCCAGTTAAAATGCAGCATCTGTTGTTACACAACTGCGTACCTAATGACAAGATATTCTTTCCCATACCGGGAGTTGAAACCGGGCCACCTGGGTGAAAACCAGGAATCCTAACCGCTAGACCATATGGGAAGACACATACTTAAAATACACATCACAGACAAATCTTTAAATGTTGACATTATGCCTGTTGGATTTCAAAGCTCCATCATTTTTCTCAGAGATGATGGGGAATGTCCAGATGAAATCCGTCTAAAATGTGTTTGAAGTGAGAACAGCCAGAAGCACTGAAAGGTATACAGTATCATTCCCAGCTTGATTTCAATCAATTAAATAAAGTATTGAGCCAGCCAGGAGTCGAACCTAGAATCTTCTGATCCGTAGTCAGACACGTTATCCATTGCGCCACTGGCCCCACATCTAAGCTGAAGTCAGGTCACAGCTAGACCAGTGTACACAGTCATAGCGTCTGTCAACAACAAGGTTCCTTGGTTTCTGTTTCAGATGCATATCTTAATTTGATCCTCCTGTTGTTCCATGAATTTTACTGCAGAGCAAGAAATGCAAACTTGAAGTGTATCAATGTTTAAAAAGTCTTGTAAATTATGAATCTACAAAACATGTCACATTTCCTGTTGCTTGGGGAATATTGTTGTGTTGTGTGATTCTGCTGCCATTTAAAATGTGGTATCTGTTCTTACACAAGTGCATCACAAATGACAAGATGTTCTTTCCCATACTGGGAGTTCAACCGGGCGAAAACCAGGAATCCTAAACGCCAGACCATATGGGAAGACAGTTACTAAAAAAAACATCACAGACAAATCCATAAACATTGAAATGATGCTTGTTGTAATTACAAGCTCCATCTTTTTTCTCAGAGATGTTTGGGAAAAGTCCCATATAAAATCAGTCTAAATGTGTTTGAATCGAGAACTGCCAGACACAAATGAAAAGTATACAGTATTTTCCCAGCTTGATTTTGGTCAAATAAATCTAGTTTTGAACCAAACAGGAGTCAAATATTCAATCTTCCGACCTGTTATCAGACACGTTATCCATTGTGAAACTGGCCGCACGGCCAAGCTGAAGTCAGGTCACACCTAGGCCAGTATACACAGTCATAGTGTCTGTCAGCGACAAGGTTCCTTGGGATTTCTGTTACAGATGCATATCTTAATTTGATCTTCCTGTTGTCGCATGAATTTTACTGCAGAGCAAGAAATGCAGCAATGAAGTGTATTCAACGTTTAAAAAGCCTTGTATAATCTGAATCTACATAAATGTCACATTTCCTGTTGCTGAGGGAATATTGTTGTGTTGTGTGAAACTGCTGCCAGTTAAAATGCAGCATCTGTTGTTACACAACTGCGTACCTAATGACAAGATATTCTTTCCCATACCGGGAGTTGAACCCGGGCCACCTGGGTGAAAACCAGGAATCCTAACCGCTAGACCATATGGGAAGACACATACTTAAAATACACATCACAGACAAATCTTTAAATGTTGACATTATGCCTGTTGGATTTCAAAGCTCCATCATTTTTCTCAGAGATGATGGGGAATGTCCAGATGAAATCCGTCTAAAATGTGTTTGAAGTGAGAACAGCCAGAAGCACTGAAAGGTATACAGTATCATTCCCAGCTTGATTTCAATCAATTAAATAAAGTATTGAGCCAGCCAGGAGTCGAACCTAGAATCTTCTGATCCGTAGTCAGACACGTTATCCATTGCGCCACTGGCCCCACATCTAAGCTGAAGTCAGGTCACAGCTAGACCAGTGTACACAGTCATAGCGTCTGTCAACAACAAGGTTCCTTGGTTTCTGTTTCAGATGCATATCTTAATTTGATCCTCCTGTTGTTCCATGAATTTTACTGCAGAGCAAGAAATGCAAACTTGAAGTGTATCAATGTTTAAAAAGTCTTGTAAATTATGAATCTACAAAACATGTCACATTTCCTGTTGCTTGGGGAATATTGTTGTGTGTGTGTTTCTGCTGCCATTTAAAATGTGGTATCTGTTCTTACACAAGTGCATCACAAATGACAAGATGTTCTTTCCCATACTGGGAGTTCAACCCGGGCGAAAACCAGGAATCCTAAACGCCAGACCATATGGGAAGACAGTTACTTAAAAAAACATCACAGACAAATCCATAAACATTGAAATGATGCTGTTGTAATTACAAGCTCCATCTTTTTTCTCAGAGATGTTTGGGAAAAGTCCCATATAAAATCAGTCTAAAATGTGTTTGAATCGAGAACTGCCAGACACAATGAAAAGTATACAGTATTTTTCCCAGCTTGATTTGGTCAAATAAATCTAGTTTTGAACCAAACAGGAGTCAAATATTCAATCTTCCGACCTGTTATCAGACACGTTATCCATTGTGAAACTGGCCGCACGGCCAAGCTGAAGTCAGGTCACACCTAGGCCAGTATACACAGTCATAGTGTCTGTCAGCGACAAGGTTCCTTGGGATTTCTGTTACAGATGCATATCTTAATTTGATCTTCCTGTTGTCGCATGAATTTTATGCAGAGCAAGAAATGCAGCAATGAAGTGTATTCAACGTTTAAAAGCCTTGTATAATCTGAATCTACATAACATGTCACATTTCCTGTTGCTGAGGGAATATTGTTGTGTGTGTGAAACTGCTGCCAGTTAAAATGCAGCATCTGTTGTTACACAACTGCGTACCTAATGACAAGATATTCTTTCCCATACCGGGAGTTGAACCCGGCCACCTGGGTGAAAACCAGGAATCCTAACCGCTAGACCATATGGGAAGACACATACTTAAAATACACATCACAGACAAATCTTTAATGTTGACATTATGCCTGTTGGATTTCAAAGCTCCATCATTTTCTCAGAGATGATGGGGAATGTCCAGATGAAATCCGTCTAAAATGTGTTTGAAGTGAGAACAGCCAGAAGCACTGAAAGGTATACAGTATCATTCCCAGCTTGATTTCAATCAATTAAATAAAGTATTGAGCCAGCCAGGAGTCGAACCAGAATCTTCTGATCCGTAGTCAGACACGTTATCCATTGCGCCACTGGCCCCACATCTAAGCTGAAGTCAGGTCACAGCTAGACCAGTGTACACAGTCATAGCGTCTGTCAACAACAAGGTTCCTTGGTTTTCTGTTTCAGATGCATATCTTAATTTGATCCTCCTGTTGTTCCATGAATTTACTGCAGAGCAAGAAATGCAAACTTGAAGTGTATCAATGTTTAAAAAGTCTTGTAAATTATGAATCTACAAAACATGTCACATTTCCTGTTGCTTGGGGAATATGTTGTGTTGTGTGATTCTGCTGCCATTTAAAATGTGGTATCTGTTCTTACACAAGTGCATCACAAATGACAAGATGTTCTTTCCCTATGGGAGTTCAACCCGGGCGAAAACCAGGAATCCTAAACGCCAGACCATATGGGAAGACAGTTACTTAAAAAAAACATCACAGACAAATCCATAAACATTGAAATGATGCTTGTTGTAATTACAAGCTCCATCTTTTTCTCAGAGATGTTTGGGAAAAGTCCATATAAAATCAGTCTAAATGTGTTTGAATCGAGAACTGCCAGACACAATGAAAAGTATACAGTATTTTTCCAGCTTGATTTTGGTCAAATAAATCTAGTTTTGAACCAAACAGGAGTCAATATTCAATCTTCCGACCTGTTATCAGACACGTTATCCATTGTGAAACTGGCCGCACGGCCAAGCTGAAGTCAGGTCACACCTAGGCCAGTATACACAGTCATAGTGTCTGTCAGCGACAAGGTTCCTTGGATTCTGTTACAGATGCATATCTTAATTTGATCTTCCTGTTGTCGCATGAATTTTACTGCAGAGCAAGAAATGCAGCAATGAAGTGTATTCAACGTTTAAAAAGCCTTGTAAATCTGAATCTATCTACATAACATGTCACATTTCCTGTTGCTGAGGGAATATTGTGTGTGTGTGTGAAACTGCTGCCAGTTAAAATGCAGCATCTGTTTTAACAACTGCGTACCTAATGACAAGATATTCTTTCCCATACCGGGAGTTGAACCGGGCCACCTGGGTGAAAACCAGGAATCCTAACCGCTAGACCATATGGGAAGACACATACTTAAAATACACATCACAGACAAATCCATAAACATTGAAATGATGCCTGTTGTAATTACAAGCTCCATCATTTTTCTCAGAGATGTTGGGAAATCCCATATAAAATCAGTCTAAAATGTGTTTGAAGTGAGAACAGCCAGACACAATGAAAAGTATACAGTATTTTTCCCAGCTTGATTTTGGTCAAATAAATAAAGTTTGACCAAACAGGAGTCAAAATATTCAATCTTCTGACCGTTATCAGACACGTTATCCATTGTGCCACTGGCCGCACGGCCAAGCTGAAGTCAGGTCACACTAGACCAGTGTACACAGTCATAGTGTCTGTCAGCGACAAGGTTCCTTGGATTTCTGTTACAGATGCATATCTTAATTTGATTTC
Source organism: Oncorhynchus kisutch (assembly GCF_002021735.2). Lineage (NCBI taxonomy): Eukaryota > Metazoa > Chordata > Actinopteri > Salmoniformes > Salmonidae > Oncorhynchus > Oncorhynchus kisutch. Next base: position 39,950 of record NW_022265927.1, read on the forward strand.
TTGTTGTCGCATGAATTTTACTGCAGAGCAAGAAATGCAAATGAAGTGTATTCAACTGTTAAAAAGTCTTGTAAATATGAATCTACAAAACATGTCACATTTCCTGTTGTGAGGGAATATTGTTGTGTTGTGTGAAACTGCTGCAGTTTAAAATGCAGCATCTGTTGTACACAAGTGCGTACAAATGACAAGATGTTCTTTCCCATACGGGAGTTGAACCGGGCCACCGGGGTGAAAACCAGGAATCCTAACCGCCAGACCATATGGGAAGACACATACTTAAAAAACAATCACAGACAAATCATAAATTGACATTAATGCTGTTGGATTTCAAAGCTCCATCTTTTTCTCAGAGATGTTGGGAAAATGTCAGATAAAATCAGTCTAAAATGTGTTTGAAGTGAGAACAGCCAGAACACTGAAAGGTATACAGTATCATTCCCAGCTTGATTTCAATCAATAAAAATCTAGTTTTGAGCAAACAGGAGTCGAATATTCAATCTTCTGATCCGTAGTCAGACACGTTATCCATTGCGCCTGGCCCACATCCAAGCTGAAGTCAGGTCACACCTAGACCAGTGTACACAGTCATAGTGTCTGTCAGCGACAAGGTTCCTTGTTTTCTGTTTCAGATGCATATCTTAATTTGATCTTCCTGTTGTTCCATGAATTTTACTGCAGAGCAAGAAATGCAAACTTGAAGTGTATCAATGTTTAAAAAGTCTTGTAAATCTGAATCTACAAAACATGTCACATTTCCTGTTGCTGGGGAATATTGTTGTGTTGTGTGAAACTGCTGCCATTTAAAATGTGGTATCTGTTCTTACACAAGTGCACACAAATGACAAGATGTTCTTTCCCATACCGGGAGTTCAACCCGGGCGAAAACCAGGAATCCTAAACGCCAGACCATATGGGAAGACAGTTACTTAAAAAAACATCACAGACAAATCCATAAATTGAAATGATGCTTGTTGTAATTACAAGCCTCACTTTTTCTCAGAGATGTTTGGAAAAGTCCCATAAAAATCAGTCTAAATGTGTTTGAATCGAGAATCTGTCCCTCCCTCCCCTTCCTCCCTCCCTCTCTCTCTCTGTCCCTCCCTCCCCTTACTCCCTCCCTCTCTCTCTCTGTCCCTCCCTCCCCTTCCTCCCTCCCTCTCTCTCTCTCTCTCCTTACCTCTCTCTCCCTCCTCTCTTCCTCTCTCCCTCCCCTCCCTCCCTCTCTCCCTGCTACCCCTCCTCCCCTTCCCCCCCCTAACCTTGTCTCCAGCTCCATCCTGTCCATCAGAGCAGTGTGTGAGGCTCGTCTGATGTCCTCCCAGAGTTCTCTGTCCCGTAGACTGCAGGCAGGTGGGGGGATGTACTGGTACGCTCTGGGAGCAGTGGGGGGGCGTGGGGCGCGTCGGGAGGCCAGGTCATCTCTGCGGACGTCAGGAACCCTCCTCACCCCTCCTCCCCCCTCTTCACCCTCTGCCTCACCCTCAGAGTCAGAGTCCCACGCAGCCTTCTGGTTGGTCAGGAAGTCATTATGGCGACGCAGGATGATGTCAGGGGCTGGTGACTTAACTTCCTGTTGCTCCAGACGGGGCGCCGGTCTGGAGACGGGGTTGGCATAGCAATGTTATAATTCCCATGATGCCATGCTCTGCGAAGTCCGTGCTGTTAGTGCCCGTCAAACACACACACACACACAGCATTACACACGAACACACACACACAGCTCAAACACAGCCATTCTATTCAGCTCCACACATCATCCTCCATTCCATTCCAATAACAGATAGTTCTAGTTAAAGACCATCCATTCCATTCCAGTAACAGATAGGTCTAGTTAAAGACCATCCATTCCAGTAACAGATAGTTCTAGTTAAAGACCATCCATTCCATTCCAGTAACAGATAGTTCTAGTTAAAGACCTTCCATTCCAATAACAGATAGTTCTAGTTAAAGACCATCCATTCCATTCCAGTAACAGATAGTTCTAGTTAAAGACCATCCATTCCAATAACAGATAGTTCTAGTTAAAGACCATCCATTCCAGTAACAGATAGTTCTAGTTAAAGACCATTCATTCCATTCCAATAACAGATAGTTCTAGTTAAAGACCATCCATTCCAGTAACAGATAGTTCTAGTTAAAGACCATCCATTCCATTAACAGATAGTTCTAGTTAAAGACCATGCATTCCATTCCAGTAACAGATAGGTCTAGTTAAAGACCATCCATTCCAGTAACAGATAGTTCTAGTTAAAGACCATCCATTCCATTCCAGTAACAGATAGTTCTAGTTAAAGACCATCCATTCCAGTAACAGTTAGTTCTAGTTAAAGACCATCCATTCCATTCCAGTAACAGATAGTTCTAGTTAAAGACCATCCATTCCAGTAACAGATAGTTCTAGTTAAAGACCATGCATTCCATTCCAGTAACAGATAGGTCTAGTTAAAGACCATCCATTCCATTAACAGATAGTTCTAGTTAAAGACCATCCATTCCATTCCAGTAACAGATAGTTCTAGTTAAAGACCATCCATTCCAGTAGCAGATAGTTCTAGTTAAAGACCATCCATTCCAGTAGCAGATAGTTCTAGTTAAAGACCCTCCATTCCAGTAACAGATAGTTCTAGTTAAAGACCATCCATTCCAGTAACAGATAGTTCTAGTTAAAGACCATCCATTCCATTCCAGTAACAGATAGTTCTAGTTAAAGACCATCCATTCCAGTAACAGATAGTTCTAGTTAAAGACCATCCATTCCAGTAACAGTTAGTTCTAGTTAAAGACCATCCATTCCATTAACAGTAACAGATAGTTCTAGTTAAAGACCATCCATTCCATTCCAGTAGCAGTTAGTTCTAGTTAAAGACCATCCATTCCAGTAACAGATAGTTCTAGTTAAAGACCATCCATTCCAATAACAGTTAGTTCTAGTTAAAGACCATCCATTCCAGTAACAGATAGTTCTAGTTAAAGACCATCCATTCCAGTAACAGTTAGTTCTAGTTAAAGACCATCCATTCCATTCCATTAACAGATAGTTCTAGTTAAAGACCATCCATTCCATTCCAGTAACAGATAGTTCTAGTTAAAGACCATCCATTCCATTCCAGTAACAGATAGTTCTAGTTAAAGACCATCCATTCCAGTAACAGATAGTTCTAGTTAAAGACCATCCATTCCAATAACAGATAGTTCTAGTTAAAGACCATCCATTCCAGTAGCAGTTAGTTCTAGTTAAAGACCATCCATTCCAGTAGCAGATAGTTCTAGTTAAAGACCATCCATTCCATTCCAGTAACAGATAGTTCTAGTTAAAGACCATCCATTCCAGTAACAGATAGTTCTAGTTAAAGACCATCCATTCCATTCCAGTAACAGATAGTTCTAGTTAAAGACCATCCATTCCAGTAACAGATAGTTCTGGTTAAAGACCATCCATTCCATTCCAGTAACAGATAGTTCTAGTTAAAGACCATCCATTCCATTCCAGTAACAGATAGTTCTAGTTAAAGACCATCCATTCCATTCCAGTAACAGATAGTTCTAGTTAAAGACCATCCATTCCATTCCAGTAACAGATAGTTCTAGTTAAAGACCATCCATTCCATTCCAGTAACAGATAGTTCTAGTTAAAGACCATCCATTCCATTCCAGTAACAGATAGTTCTAGTTAAAGACCATCCATTCCATTCCAGTAACAGATAGTTCTAGTTAAAGACCATCCATTCCATTCCAGTAACAGATAGTTCTAGTTAAAGACCATCCATTCCATTCCAGTAACAGATAGTTCTAGTTAAAGACCATCCATTCCATTCCAGTAACAGATAGTTCTAGTTAAAGACCACAACAGACAGCAGCCAATGACAGCTCTCCTAGCTTCCCACATGACTAATCACATTAGTCAGAGAAACAAAGCACCAAAAGCACAGTGATGTCACAGCTTAGACCACATTCCATAGGCCGACCACAGTGATGTCACAGCATAGACCACACGCCATAGGCCGACCACAGTGATGTCACAGCATAGACCACACGCCATAGGCCGACCACAGGGATGTCACAGCATAGACCACACGCCATAGGCCGACCACAGTGGTGTCACAGCTTAGGCCACACGCCATAGGCCGACACGCCACATGCCTGCTGACCTGCCGTAGCGAATCACAGCTGGCAGAACTTTAATCCCCGCCTTCTCCAGCCTCTGCAGCCGCCGATGTTTTTCTACTTCCCGTTTCAACACTTCCTCTTCCTGCCCAAGACCCCCCTCTTCCTCTCTAGGCTCCTCCCCATCTGGGGCCCATGTGACTGTCTTGTAGTTTCTGGAGCGGGGCCCTGGTGGTCTCTTAAAGGGACCTCCCCCCTCCCCCCCTCCTCCCTCCTCTAAGATGGGCTGAGGGAGACTGGGAGGAGGGAAGGGAAGGGCGGGAGAGAAGGGAAGGAGGGAGTGTAGGAGGGAGGGGAAGCAGGGAAGGAGGGAGGGGAAGGAGGGAGGGGAAGCAGGGAAGGAAGGAGGGGAAGCAGGGAGGGGAAGGAGTGAAGGAGGGAGGGGAAGCAGGGAAGGAGGGAGGGGAAGCAGGGAGGGGAAGGAGGGAAGGAGGGAGGGGAAGGAGGGAGGGGAAGCAGGAAAGGGAAGGAGGGAAGGAGGAGAGAGAAGGAGGGGAGGGAAGGAGGGGAAGCAGGGAGGGGAAGCAGGGAAGGAGGAGAGAGAAGGAGGGGAGGGAAGGAGGAGAAGCAGGGAGGGGAAGCAGGGAAGGGAAGGAGGGAAGGAGGGAGGGGAAGGAGGGAGGGGAAGGAGGGAGGGGAAGCAGGGAGGGGAAGGAGGGAAGGAGGGAGGGGAAGGAGGGAGGGGAAGCAGGAAAGGGAAGGAGGGAAGGAGGAGAGAGAAGGAGGGGAGGGAAGGAGGGGAAGCAGGGAGGGGAAGGAGGGAAGGAGGAGAGAGAAGGAGGGGAGGGAAGGAGGGAAGCAGGGAGGGGAAGCAGGGAAGGGAAGGAGGGAAGGGAAGGAGGGAAGGAGGGATCTTTAATAAGAGCATGTGTGTCTGTGTACGTCCCCTTGTGTGTGTGTGTCTGTGTGTGTACCTGCCTGTGTGTGTGTATGTGTGTGTATGTGTACCTACCTGTGTGTGTGTCTGTGTGTGTATGTGTACCTACCTGAGTGTGTGTGTGTGTGTACCTACCTGTGTGTGTGTATGTGTACCTACCTGTGTGTGTGTGTATGTGTACCTACCTGAGTGTATGTGTGTGTATGTGTACCTACCTGTGTGTGTGTGTACCTACCTGTGTGTGTGTACCTACCTGAGTGTGTGTATGTGTGTGTGTACCTGCCGTGCTCTCCATCCTGGGGCCGTGATCTGCGTCTGGCGGTGGGAACAGAGACGTTCCGATTGGGCAGGAACTGGTTAAAGGGAACAAAGGTCCGTGATTCACCGGCCGACGTACGACGAGCTAACATGTCATCACGACGGACATCTGGCTTCCTGTTGGGGGCATCGCCGTCTGAGTCAACTGATGGGGGGGATAGAGAGAGACGAGAGGGAGGGAGGGAGGGAGGGAGGGAGGGAGGGAGGGAGGGAGGGAGGGAGGGAGGGAGGGAGGGAGGGAGGGAGGGAGGGAGGGAGGGAGGGAGGGACGAGAGGGAGGGAGGGAGGGAGAGAAAGACGAGAGGGAAAGAGGGAGAGAGAGAGGAGAGGGTGGGAGAGAGAGACGAGAGGGAGGGAGAGACGAGAGGGAGAGAGAGACGGGAGGGAGGGAGAGAGAGACGGGAGGGAGGGAGAGAGAGACGGGAGGGAGGGAGAGAGAGACGAGAGGGAGGGAGAGAAAGACGTGAGGGAAAGAGGGAGAGAGAGAGGAGAGGGTGGGAGAGAGAGACGAGAGGGAGAGAGAGAGACGAGAGGGAGGGAGAGAGAGACGTGAGGGAAAGAGGGAAAGAGAGAGGAGAGTGTGGGAGAGAGAGACGAGAGGGAGGGAGAGAGAGACGAGAGGGAGGGAGAGAGAGGAGAGGGAGGGAGGGAGAGAGAGACGAAGGGAGAGAAAGACGAGAGGGAAAGAGGGAGAGAGAGAGGAGAGGGTGGGAGAGAGAGACGAGAGGGAGGGAGAGAGAGACGAGAGGGAGGGAGAGAGAGGAGAGGGAGGGAGAGAGAGACGAGAGGGAAAGAGGGAGAGAGAGACGAGAGGGAGGGAGAGAGAGACGAGAGGGAAAGAGGGAGAGAGAGACGAGAGGGAGGGAGAGAGAGACGAGAGGGAGGGAGAGAGAGATGAGAGGGAGGGAGAGAGAGAGGAGAGGGAAAGAGGGAGAGAGAGAGGAGAGGGAGGGAGAGAGAGATGAGAGGGAGGGAGAGAGAGATGAGAGGGAGGGAGAGAGAGACGAGAGGGAGGGAGAGAAGGCGAGAGGGAAAGAGGGAGAGAGAGAGGATAGGGTGGGAGAGAGAGACGAGAGGGAGGGAGAGAGAGACAAGAGGGAAAGAGGGAGAGAGAGAGGGAAAGAGACAAGAGGGAAAGAGAGAGACAAGAGGGAAAGAGGGAGAGAGAGAGGGAAAGAGGGAGAGAGCGTCATTAAAGGATCTAGCAGTAACATAAAAACTGTGTGTCTGCCTTCATAGGAACCTTATAGGAACCTTACCAACCTTACCAATTATCTACCATTGTAGATAATTGGCCCTCTTTCTGGGACTCACCCACAAACAGGACCAAGCCTGACCTGCTGAGGAGTGACGGAGTCCATCCTAGCTGGAGGGGTGCTCTCATCTTATCTACCAACATAGACAGGGCTCTAACTCCTCTAGCTCCACAATGAAATAGGGTGCAGGCCAGGCAGCAGGCTGTTAGCCAGCCTGCCAGCATAGTGGAGTCTGCCACTAGCACAGTCAGTGTAGTCAGCTCAGCTATCACCATTGAGACCGTGTCTGTGCCTCGACCTAGGTTGGGCAAAACTAAACATGGCGGTGTTCGCCTTAGCAATCTCACTAGGATAAAGACCACCTCCATTCCTGAAAGAGATCATGATACCTCACATCTCAAAATAGGGCTACTTAATGTTAGATCCCTTACTTCAAAGGCAATTATAGTCAATGAACTAATCACTGATCATAATCTTGATGTGATTGGCCTGACTGAAACATGGCTTAAGCCTGATGAATTTACTGTTTTAAATGAGGCCTCACCTCCTGGCTACACTAGTGACCATATCCCCCGTGCATCCCGCAAAGGTGGAGGTGTTGCTAACATTTACGATAGCAAATTTCAATTTACAAAAAAAAAAGGACATTTTCGTCTTTTGAGCTTCTAGTCATGAAATCTATGCAGCCTACTCAATCACTTTTTATAGCTACTGTTTACAGGCCTCCTGGGCCATATACAGAGTTTCTCACTGAGTTCCCTGAATTCCTATCGGACCTTGTAGTCATAGCAGATAATATTCTAATCTTTGGTGACTTTAATATTCACATGGAAAAGTCCACAGACCCACTCCAAAAGGCTTTCGGAGCCATCATCGACTCAGTGGGTTTTGTCCAACATGTCTCTGGACCCACTCACTGTCACAGTCATACTCTGGACCTAGTTTTGTCCCATGGAATAAATGTGGTGGATCTTAATGTTTTTCCTCATAATCCTGGACAATCGGACCACCATTTTATTACGTTAGCAATTGCAACAAATAATCTGCTTAGACCCCAACCAAGGAACATCAAAAGTCGTGCTATAAATTCACAGACAACACAAAGATTCCTTGATGCCCTTCCAGACTCCTTCTGCCTACCCAAGGACGCCAGAGGACAAAAATCAGTTAACCACCTAACTGAGGATCTCAATTTAACCTTGCGCAATACCCTAGATGCAGTTGCACCCCTAAAAACTAAAAAAATGTCTCATAAGAAACTAGCTCCCTGGTACACAGAAAATACCCGAGCTCTGAAGCAAGCTTCCAGAAAATTGGAACGGAAATGGCGCCACACCAAACTGGAAGTCTTCCGACTAGCTTGGAAGGACGGTACCGTGCAGTACCGTAGAGCCCTTACTGCTGCTCGATCATCCTATTTTTCTAACTTAATTGAGGAAAATAAGAACAATCCGAAATTCCTTTTTAATACTGTCGCAAAGCTAACTAAAAAGCAGCATTCCCCAAGAGAGGATGACTTTCACTTTAGCAGTGATAAATTCATGAACTTCTTTGAGGAAAAGATTATGATTATTAGAAAGCAAATTACGGACTCCTCTTTAAACCTGCGTATTCCTCCAAACCTCAGTTGTCCTGAGTCTGCACAACTCTGCCAGGACCTAGGATCAAGAGAGACGCTCAAGTGTTTTAGTACTATATCTCTTGACACAATGATGAAAATAATCATGGCCTCTAAACCTTCAAGCTGCATACTGGACCCTATTCCAACTAAACTACTGAAAGAGCTGCTTCCTGTGCTTGGCCCTCCTATGTTGAACATAATAAACGGCTCTCTATCCACCAGATGTGTACCAAACTCACTAAAAGTGGCAGTAATAAAGCCTCTCTTGAAAAAGCCAAACCTTGACCCAGAAAATATAAAAAACTATCGGCCTATATCGAATCTTCCATTCCTCTCAAAAATTTTAGAGAAGGCTGTTGCGCAGCAACTCACTGCCTTCCTGAAGACAAACAATGTATACGAAATGCTTCAGTCTGGTTTTAGACCCCATCATAGCACTGAGACGGCACTTGTGAAGGTGGTAAATGACATTTTAATGGCATCGGACCGAGGCTCTGCATCTGTCCTCGTGCTCCTAGACCTTAGTGCTGCTTTTGATACCATCGATCACCACATTCTTTTGGAGAGATTGGAAACCCAAATTGGTCTACACGGACATGTTCTGGCCTGGTTTAGATCTTATCTGTCGGAAAGATATCAGTTTGTCTCTGTGAATGGTTTGTCCTCTGACAAATCAACTGTAAATGTCGGTGTTCCTCAAGGTTCCGTTTTAGGACCACTATTGTTTTCAATATATATTTTACCTCTTGGGGATGTTATTCGAAAACATAATGTAAAAGTTCACTGCTATGCGGATGACACACAGCTGTACATTTCAATGAAACATGGTGAAGCCCCAAAATTGCCCTCGCTAGAAGCATGTGTTTCAGACATAAGGAAGTGGATGGCTGCAAACGTTCTACTATTAAACTCGGACAAAACAGAGATGCTTGTTCTAGGTCCCAAGAAACAAAGAGATCTTCTGTTGAATCTGACAATTAATCTTAATGGTTGTACAGTCGTCTCAAATAAAACTGTGAAGGACCTCGGCGTTACTCTGGACCCTGATCTCTCTTTTGAAGAACATATCAAGACCATTTCGAGGACAGCTTTTTTCCATCTACGTAACATTGCAAAAATCAGAAACTTTCTGTCCAAAAATGATGCAGAAAAATTAATCCATGCTTTTGTCACTTCTAGGTTAGACTACTGCAATGCTCTATTTTCCGGCTACCCGGATAAAGCACTAAATAAACTTCAGTTAGTGCTAAATACGGCTGCTAGAATCCTGACTAGAACCCCAAAAAATTATCATATTACTCCAGTGCTAGCCTCTCTACACTGGCTTCCTGTCAAAGCAAGGGCTGATTTCAAGGTTTTACTGCTAACCTACAAAGCATTACATGGGCTTGCTCCTACCTATCTCTCTGATTTGGTCCTGCCGTACATACCTACACGTACGCTACGGTCACAAGACGCAGGCCTCCTAATTGTCCCTAGAATTTCTAAGCAAACAGCTGGAGGCAGGGCTTTCTCCTATAGAGCTCCATTTTTATGGAACGGTCTGCCTACCCATGTCAGAGACGCAAACTCGGTCTCAACCTTTAAGTCTTTACTGAAGACTCATCTCTTCAGTGGGTCATATGATTGAGTGTAGTCTGGCCCAGGAGTGGGAAGGTGAACGGAAAGGCTCTGGAGCAACGAACCGCCCTTGCTGTCTCTGCCTGGCCTGTTCCCCTCTTTCCACCGGGATTCTCTGGGGCTCTCTCATGCCGTCCCTGGAGGGGGTGCGTCACCTGAGTGGGTTGATTCACTGTTGTGGTCATCCTGTCTGGGTTGGCGCCACCCCTTGGGTTGTGCCGTGGCGGAGATCTTTGTGGGCTATACTCAGCCTTGTCTCAGGATGGTAAGTTGGTGGTTGAAGATATCCCTCTAGTGGTGTGGGGGCTGTGCTTTGGCAAAGTGGGTGGGGTTATATCCTTCCTGTTTGGCCCTGTCCGGGGGTGTCCTCGGATGGGGCCACAGTGTCTCCTGACCCCTCCTGTCTCAGCCTCCAGTATTTATGCTGCAGTAGTTTATGTGTCGGGGGGCTGGGGTCAGTTTGTTATATCTGGAGTACTTCTCCTGTCCTATTCGGTGTCCTGTGTGAATCTAAGTGTGCGTTCTCTAATTCTCTCCTTCTCTCTTTCTTTCTCTCTCTCGGAGGACCTGAGCCCTAGGACCATGCCCCAGGACTACCTGACATGATGACTCCTTGCTGTCCCCAGTCCACCTGGCCATGCTGCTGTTCCAGTTTCAACTGACCTGAGCCCTAGGACCATGCCCCAGGACTACCTGACATGATGACTCCTTGCTGTCCCCAGTCCACCTGGCCATGCTGCTGCTCCAGTTTCAACTTCCACCTGACTGTGCTGCTGCTCCAGTTTCAACTGTTCTGCCTTATTATTATTCGACCATGCTGGTCATTTATGAACATTTGAACATCTTGGCCATGTTCTGTTATAATCTCCACCCGGCACAGCCAGAAGAGGACTGGCCACCCCACATAGCCTGGTTCCTCTCTAGGTTTCTTCCTAGGTATTGGCCTTTCTAGGGAGTTTTTCCTAGCCACCGTGCTTCTACACCTGCATTGCTTGCTGTTTGGGGTTTTAGGCTGGGTTTCTGTACAGCACTTTGAGATATCAGCTGATGTACGAAGGGCTATATAAATACATTTGATTTGATTTGATCACTGTTGTGTGTGTGGTGTGTGGTGTGGTGTGTGTGGTGTGTGTGGTGTGTGTGTGTGTGGTGTGTGTGGTGTGTGTGGTGTGTGTGTGTGGTGTGTGTGGTGTGTGTGTGTGGGTGTGTCTTCGTAGGAACCTTACCATCACTGTTGTGTGTGTGTGGTGTGTGTGGTGTGTGTGTGTGTCTGTGTGTGTGTGTGTGTGTGTGGTGTGTGTGGGTGTGTGTGTGTGTGTGTGGTGTGTGTCTTCGTAGGAACCTTACGATCACTGTTGTGTGTGTGTGGTGTGTGTGGTGTGTGTGTGTGTGTCTGTGTGTGTGTGTGGTGTGTGTGGTGTGTGTGTGTCTGTGTGTGTGTGGTGTGTGTGGGTGTGTCTTCGTAGGAACCTTACCATCACTGTTGCCACGGATGATGACATCGGGGGAGGGGCTAGTCTGGGAGCGCGAGCCAATAGAATCCAGGCTGTCAATCAAATCAAACTTTATTTAAAGGACATTATCTGAGTTTCTCAATTTAATAACGGCGTGTGTGTCTGTGTGGTGTGTTTGTCTGTGTGTGTCTGTGTGGTGTGTTTGTCTGTGTGTGTCTGTGTGGTGTGTTTGTCTGTGTGTGTCTGTGTGTCTGTGTGTGTCTGTGTGGTGTGTTTGTCTGTGTGGTGTGTTTGTCTGTGTGGTGTGTTTGTCTGTGTGTGTCTGTGTGGTGTGTTTGTCTGTGTGTGTCTGTGTGGTGTGTTTGTCTGTGTGTGTCTGTGTGGTGTGTTTGTCTGTGTGTGTCTGTGTGGTGTGTTTGTCTGTGTGTGTCTGTGTGTGTCTGTGTGGTGTGTTTGTCTGTGTGTGTCTGTGTGTGTCTGTGTGGTGTGTTTGTCTGTGTGTGTCTGTGTGTGTCTGTGTGGTGTGTTTGTCTGTGTGTGTCTGTGTGGTGTGTGTGTCTGTGTGGTGTGTTTGTCTGTGTGTGTCTGTGTGGTGTGTTTGTCTGTGTGTGTCTGTGTGGTGTGTTTGGATGTGTGTGTCTGTGTGGTGTGTTTGGATGTGTGTGTCTGTGTGGTGTGTTTTGTCTGTATGTGTCTGTGTGGTGTGTTTGTCTGTGTGTGTCTGTGTGGTGTGTTTGTCTGTGTGTGTCTGTGTGGTGTGTTTGTCTGTGTGTGTCTGTGTGGTGTGTTTGTCTGTGTGTGTCTGTGTGGTGTGTCTGTGTGGTGTGGTTGTCTGTGTGTGTGTTTGTCTGTGTGTGTCTGTGTGTGTCTGTGTGGTGTGTTTGTCTGTGTGTGTCTGTGTGGTGTGTTTGTCTGTGTGTGTCTGTGTGGTGTGTTTGTCTGTGTGTGTCTGTGTGGTGTGTTTGTCTGTGTGTGTCTGTGTGGTGTGTTTGTCTGTGTGTGTCTGTTTGTCTGTGTGTGTCTGTGTGGTGTGTTTGTCTGTGTGTGTCTGTGTGGTGTGTTTGTCTGTGTGTGTCTGTGTGTGTGTTTGTCTGTGTGTGTCTGGTGTGGTGTGTCTGTGTGGTGTGTTTGTCTGTGTGGTGTGTTTGTCGTGTCTGTGTGGTGTGTTTGTCTGTGTGTGTCTGTGTGGTGTGTTTGTCTGTGTGTGTCTGTGTGGTGTGTTTGTCTGTGTGTGTCTGTGTGGTGTGTTTGTCTGTGTGTGTCTGTGTGGTGTGGTTTGTCTGTGTGTGTCTGTGTGGTGTGTTTGTCTGTGTGTGTCTGTGTGGTGTGTTTGTCTGTGTGTGTCTGTGTGGTGTGTTTGTCTGTGTGTGTCTGTGTGGTGTGTTTGTCCTGTGTGTGTCTGTGTGGTGTGTTTGTCTGTGTGTGTCTGTGTGGTGTGTTTTGTCTGTGTGTGTCTGTGTGGTGTGTTTGTCTGTGTGTGTCTGTGTGGTGTGTCACCTGTCCAGGGAGTTGTCCCGTGTGTGTTGTCGGGGAGAGAGAGACTGACTCCGCTCTGAGTCCCAGCAGTCGTAACCACTGTCCCTCACACCTGGCCTCACACTGTCTGACCCAGACCTGTCCTCACTCAGCTACACACACCACAGAGACACACAAACCACAGAGGGCACACACAACACAGACACAGACACACACACACACACATTAGCAGGGGTAATGTTGCAGTGGAAAAAAATGTAAGACAGAGAGATAAGAGAAGAGAGAACACCGAGAAACAGAGAGAGAGAGAAACAGAGAGAAACAAAAAAAAAGAGAGAGAGAGAGAAAGGAGCGAAACAGAAGAAGAGAGAGAGTAGAGAGAGAGAGAGAAAGAGAGAGAGAGAAACGAAAGAGAGAGAGAAAGAGAGAGAGATGAGAGGAAACAAGAGAGAGAGAGAGAAACAGAGAAGAAGAGAGAGAATACAAGAGAGGAGAGAGAGAGAGATAAGAGAGAGAGAGAAGAAACAGAGAGAGAGAGAAACAGAGAGAGAGAGAGAAACAGAGAGAGATGAAAACAAGGAGAGAAACAGAGAGAGAGAGAGAGAGAGAGAGAGAGAGAAACAGAGAGAGAGAGAGAAACAGAGAGAGAGAGAGAAAGGGGAGGCAGGTAGCCTAGTGGTTAGATCGTTGGGCCAGTAACCAAAAGGTTGCTAGACTGAATCCCCGAGCTGACAAGGTACAAATCTGTCGTTCTGCCCCACACCACACAAATAAGAATTTGTTCTTAACTGACTTGCCGAGTTAAATAAAGGTTAAATAAAATAAACACAAATAAATGGGGGAATTGTCATCCTGAAACAGGAAAGGGCCTTCCCCAAACTGTTACCACAAAGTTGGGAGAACAGAATCATCTAGAATGTCATTGTATGCTGTAGCGTTAAGATTTCCCTTCACTGGAACTGAGGGGCCTGAACCATGAAAACCAGGCCCCAGACCATTATTCTTCCTCCACTAAACTTTACAGTTGGCACTATGCATTGGGGCAGGTAGCGTTCTCCTGGCATCCGCCAAACCCAGATCCGTCCGTTGGACTGCCAGATGTTGAAGCGAGAGAAAGCGTTTCCACTGCTCCAGAGTCCAACGGCGGCGAGCTTTACACCACTCCAGCCGACGCTTGGCATTGCGCATGAGGGTTTTAGGCCTGTGTGCGGCTGCCATGGAAACCCAGATCTTGCTCTGACGTTGCTAAACGTTGGATTATTTGGGATTCAGCCAGAGCGAGAGAGAGAGAGAGAGAGAGAGAGAGAGAGAGAGAGAGAGAGAGAGAGAGAGAGAGAGAGCAAACTAGAATGCTATTGGCCCTACACAGAGAGTACACAGTGGCAGAATACCTGACCCCTGTGACTGACCCTAAACAGAGAGTACACAGCGGCAGAATACCTGACCACTGTGACTGACCCTAAACAGAGAGTACACAGCGGCAGAATACCTGACCACTGTGACTGACCCAAAATTAAGGAAAGCTTTGACTATGTACAGACTCAGTGAGCAGAGCCTTGCTATTGAGAAAGGCCGCCTTAGGCAGACTTGGCTCTCAAGAGAAGACAGGCTATGTGCTCACTGCCCACAAAATGAGGTGGAAACTGAGCTGCACTTCCTAACCTCCTGCCCAATGTATGACCATATTAGAGAGACATATTTCCCTCAGATTACACAGATCCACAAAGAATTCGAAAACAAATCCAATTTTGAAAAACTCCCATATCTACTGGGTGAAATTCCACAGTGTGCCATCACAGCAGCAAGATTTGTGACCTGTTGCCACGAGAAAAGGTCAACCAGTGAAGAACAAACACCATTGTAAATACAACCCATATTTATGCTTATTTATTTTATCTTGTGTCCTTTAGCCATTTGTACATTGTTAAAACACTGTATATATATATAATATGACATTTGTAATGTCTTTACTGTTTTGAAACTTCTGTATGTGTAATGTTTACTGTTCATTTTTGTTGTTTTTCACTTTATATATTCACTTTGTATGTTGTCTACCTCACTTGCTTTGGCAATGTTAACACATGTTTCCCATGCCAATAAAGCCCTTGAATTGAATTGAATTGAATTGAATTGAATTGAATTGAGAGAGAGAGAGAGAAACAGAGAGAGAAACAGAGAGAGAAACAGAGAGACAGAGACAGAGAGAGAGAGAGAAACAGAGAGAGAGAAACAGAGAGAGGTGTATACCTGTTGTGTGTTCATAGTATTCCTGTATCTGTGGCATTACAGAGTGTGTGTGTGTGTGCGTGTGCGCGTGTGCGTGTATGTGTGTGGTACATGGATGTGTGTGTGTCGTCTTACCGTTCTCATGTGTGATCGCAGTCCCTCAAACTCTCTGAGGTTTAGGACAGGTCCGTCATAGGAGGGACACACACTGGATGCCTTCCCCAGCCAGAATATTGTAATTAATACCTAGATGGGGGGGATGTTGTCAGAGAGAGAGAGAGAGAGAGAGAGGCAGACCTGGCTCTCAAGAGAAGACAGGCTATGTGCAACACTACCCACAAAATGAGGTGGAAACTGAGCTGCACTTCCTAACCTCCTGCCCAATGTATGACCATATTAGAGAAACATATTTCCCTCAGATTACACAGATCCACAAAGAATTAGAAAACAAATCCAATTTTTATAAACTCCCATATCTACTGGGTGAAATACCACAGTGTGACATCACAGCAGCAAGATTTATGACCCGTTGCCACGAGAAAAGGTCAACCAGTGGAGAACAAACACCATTGTAAATACAACCCATATTTATGCTTATTTATTTTCCTTTTGTACTTTAACTATTTGCACATCGTTACAACACTGTATGTAGACATTATATGACATTTGAAATGTCTTTATTCTTTTGGAGCTTTTGTGAGTGTAATGTTTACTGTTAATTTCACTTGTGTTTATTATCTATTTCACTTGCTTTGGCAATGTTCACATATGTTTCCCATGCCAATAAATCCCTTAAATTGAATACTTACATTCTTCAGTTTTCTACTGCATTCTGAGTCCCTGAAGAGAAAAGGAGAGGAGAGGTCACTTTCAGTCTGTCAACTCGGTACAACAAATGTATGGGGAGTTTGCACGCTAGCGCCCTCTACTGAGGGCCAACGGACACCCTGCCTCACCTACTGAGGGCCAACGGACACCCTGCCTCACCTACTGAGGGCCAACGGACACCCTGCCTCACCCACTAAGGGCCACCGGACACCGTGCCTCACCCACTAAGGGCCAACAGACACCCTGCCTCACCTACTGAGGGCCACCGGACACCTTGCCTCACCCACTAAGGGCCAACGGACACCCTGCCTCACCTACTGAGGGCCAACGGACACCGTGCCTCACCTACTGAGGGAGAACGGACACCGTGCCTCACCTACTGAGGGCCACCGGACACCCTGCCTCACCTACTGAGGGCCACCGGACACCCTGCCTCACCTACTGAGGGCCACCGGACACCCTGCCTCACCTACTGAGGGCCACCGGACACCCTGCCTCACCTACTGAGGGCCACCGGACACCTTGCCTCACCCACTGAAGGCCAACGGACACCTTGCCTCACCCACTAAGGGCCAACGGACACCCTGCCTCACCTACTGAGGGCCAACGGACACCTTGCCTCACCTACTGAGGGCCAACGGACACCTTGCCTCACCTACTGAGGGCCAACGGACACCTTGCCTCATCTACTGAGGGCCAACGGACACCTTGCCTCACCTACTGAGGGCCAACGGACACCTTGCCTCATCTACTGAGGGCCAACGGACACCTTGCCTCACCTACTGAGGGCCAACGGACACCTTGCCTCACCTACTGAGGGCCAACGGACACCGTGCCCCACCGGAAGCGGAATTATTATCCGTGTTTAGCTTCGCTAACTGGTTGTAAGTAAGATGACTAGAACGAGTTGACGAAGGCTGTTAAGCCGGGTTGGAGTTGACCACAGTCATGTGGTTTCATCATGTCTTTGAGACAAAGGTTGTTAGCTGGGTTGGAATTGACCACAGTCACGTGGTTTCATCATGTCTTTGAGACAAAGGCTGTTAGCTGGGTTGGAATTGACCACAGTCACATGGTTTCATCATGTCTTTGAGACAAAGGTTGTTAGCTGGGTTGGAGTTGACCACAGTCACATGGTTTCACTATGTCTTTGAGACAAAGGTTGTTAGCTGGGTTGGAGTTGACCACAGTCACATGGTTTCACTATGTCTTTGAGACAAAGGTTGTTAGCTGGGTTGGAGTTGACCACAGTCACGTGGTTTCACCATGTCTTTGAATCACGTTGACTTGTATGTTTCGACTGGCTGAATGCTCAGGCTGCCCTGGAACCAGCTCATGTGACCAAAGCTCTCAACAGAGACGGTGTCTGTATCTCAACAGAGAAGTGGAGCCTCCCTAAGAAGGCTTGGTGGGACTGACGTTAGCTGTCCTCCCCAGGTGCAGTTAATACAGGTAATGAGTGGAGAACAGGAGGGCTTCTTAAAGAAAAACTCATTCTTACTGGTTGGTAGGTGATCAAATACTTATGTCATGTAATAAAATGCAAAATCATACAATGTGATTTTCTGGATTTTAGTTTTAGATTCCGTCTCTCACAGTTGAAGTGTACCTATGATTAAAAAATACAGACCTTTACATGCTTTGTAAGTAGGTAAAACCTGAAAACAAATACTTGTTCTCCCCACTGTATATGTGAACAGTTTAGTTTTGTTCTTCCCATCTAGAGGAATTGGAAGATACTTTTATCTTGTGGAAATAGTATGGAGAGACAGCGAGTGATCAACTTGCAAGACTCATCTGCTGAATCACCAGGCAACAAACAGAAGGAATGGGATAGGAGGACTTACAACCCAACAAGGACAACAACAAGAATTAGGACATAGATGAACACGAAAACCAACAGAGGGAGAAAGAGGAAGGATTTCTGAGAGGTTTCTGGAGGATAGTTCAGGCCTTGATAGGGAGAGGAAGGATTTCTGAGAGGTTTCTGGAGGATAGTTCAGGCCTTGATAGGGAGAGGAAGGGTTTCTGGGGGACAGTTCAGGCCTTGATAGGGAGAGGAAGGGTTTCTGAGGGACAGTTTAGGCCTTGATATGGAGAGGAAGGGTTTCTGAGGGACAGTTCAGGCCTTGATAGGGAGAGGATGGGTTTCTGGGGGATTTCTGGAGGACAGTTCAGGCCTTGATAGGGAGAGGATGGTTTCTGAGGGACAATTCAGGCCTTGATAGGGAGAAGAAGGATTTCTGAGAGGTTTCTGGAGGATAGTTCAGGCCTTGATATGGAGAGGATGGGTTTCTGAGGGATTTCTGGAGGATAGTTCAGGCCTTGATAGGGAGAGGAGGGTTTCTGGGGGACAGTTCAGGCCTTGATATGGAGAGGAGGGTTTCTGGGGGACAGTTCAGGCCTTGATATGGAGAGGATGGGTTTCTGAGGGATTTCTGGAGGACAGTTCAGGCCTTGATAGGGAAGGAGGGTTTCTGGGGGGTTTCTGGAGGACAGTTCAGGCCTTGATAGGGAGAGGATGGTTTCTGAGGGACAGTTCAGGCCTTGATAAGGAGAGGAGGGTTTCTGGGGGACAGTTCAGGCCTTGATATGGAGAGGATGGGTTTCTGGGGGATTTCTGGAGGACAGTTCAGGCCTTGATAGGGAGAGGATGGTTTCTGAGGGACAGTTCAGGCCTTGATAGGGAGAGGAGGGTTTCTGGGGGACAGTTCAGGCCTTGATATGGAGAGGATGGGTTTCTGGGGGATTTCTGGAGGACAGTTCAGGCCTTGATAGGGAGAGGAAGGGTTTCTGGGGGATTTCTGGAGGACAGTTCAGGCCTTGATAGGGAGAGGAAGGTTTCTGGGGGACAGTTCAGGCCTTGATATGGAGAGGATGGGTTTCTGGGGGATTTCTGGAGGACAGTTCAGGCCTTGATAGGGAGAGGAAGGTTTCTGGGGGACAGTTCAGGCCTTGATAGGGAGAGGATGGGTTTCTGGGGGATTTCTGGAGGACAGTTCAGGCCTTGATAGGGAGAGGAAGGGTTTCTGGGGGATTTCTGGAGGACAGTTCAGGCCTTGATAGGGAGAGGAAGGTTTCTGGGGGACAGTTCAGGCCTTGATATGGAGAGGATGGGTTTCTGGGGGATTTCTGGAGGACAGTTCAGGCCTTGATAGGGAGGAAGGTTTCTGGGGGACAGTTCAGGCCTTGATAGGGGCCTAGTTATATACTGTGTATATTTATATATACGCACGCACACACGTTTCTCTCTCTAACCTGAGGTTGGCTTGTATGGAGGTGTCCTGAAGGTCTCCCGGATTAAACAGCTGGGAACCTTTCAGACCCAACTCCTCACAGCCTCTGAGGAACACTGACAGGTTGTCCTGGGGAGGGGGGGAGGAGGGAGAGGAATGGGGAGGGAGGGGGGAGGGAGGAGGGAGAGAGAGTAGAGGTTTAGTTTATTAGTAGTATTGCAGTAGTAGTGTAGCAGTATAGCAGTAGTATTGTAGTAATATAGTAGTATAATACTGACCAGTCCAGCAATGGGCATAGGCAACACTATTAGTGTAGTATTAGTGCAATATTAGTGTAGTATTAGTGCAGTATTAGTGCAGCATTAGCATAGTATTAGTGTAGTATTAGTGCAGTATTGGTGTAGTATTAGTGTAGTATTAGTGCAGCATTAGTGTAGTATTAGTGCAGTATTAGTGTAGTATTCGCGTAGCATTAGTGCAATATTAGTGTAGTATTAGTGCAGTATTAGTGCAGCATTAGCATAGTATTAGTGTAGTATTAGTGCAGTATTGGTGTAGTATTAGTGTAGCATTAGTGTAGTATTCGTGTGGTATTAGTGTAGTAGTAGTGTTGTATTCGTGTGGTATCAGTGTAGTACTAGTGTATTATTAGCACGGTATTAGTGCCGTATTAGTGTAGTATTCGAGTAGCATTAGTGCAATATTAGTGCAGTATCAGTGTAGTATTAGTGCAGTATCAGTGTAGTATTAGTGCAGTATTAGTGTAGCATTAGTGTGGTATTAGTGTAGTATTCGTGTGGTATCAGTGTAGTACTAGTGTAGTATTAGCGCGGTATTAGTGCCGTATTAGTGTAGTATTCACGTAGCATTAGTGCAATATCAGTGTAGTATTAGTGTAGTATTAGTGCAGCATAAGTGCAGTATTAGTGCAGTATCAGTGCAGTATCAGTGCAGTATCAGTGTAGTATTTGTGTAGTATTAGTGCAGTATTAGTGCAGTATTAGTGAAGTATTGGTGTAGTATTAGTGCAGTATTAGTGCAGTAGTAGTGCAGCATTAGTGTAGACTAGTGTAGTATTAGTGTAGTATTGGTGCAGTAGCCTGGTTCCTCTCTACCCAGTACAGCCTAGTTATTGGTTAGGTAACATTAGTATAGTACCAGAAGACTGGCCACTCTTCAGAGCCTGGTTCCTCTCTAGGTTTGTTCTTAGGTCCCTGCCTTTCTAGGGAGTTTTTCCTAGCCACCGTGCTTCTACACCTGCATTGCTTGCTGTTTGGGGTTTTAGGCTGGGTTTCTGTACAGCACTTTGTGACATCGGCTGATGTAGAAAGGAGTTTCTAAACCATTTGATTTAGTGGTACTGACCAGTCCAGCGATGGGCGAGGGTAGTCTGTTGATTTTCTGGACCAAACCTGGTCTGATGGAACACAGTAACCTGGAAGAGACACACAGACAAATACTTCACTACACTCAGTATGTATGTGTGTGTGTGTGTGTGTGTGTGTGTTTAATGAGAGACAGTGGAACAGCAGAGGATTGTGGGGATTTCAAAGGCGGAAGTGAGGTCACAGACTCACTCGCAGAGCAGGATCCCGTTCTCCAGGCCGCTCCGGAAGTCCTTCTCACCGAAACGTTTTCCCGTCACCTCCTGGGGAGAACACACATCATCACGGTTCTAACCAGGTTATAACAAGGTTCTAAAGAGGTTCTAGCCAGGTTCTAAAAGGTTCTAGCCAGGTTATAAAGAGGTTCTAACCAGGTTAATAAAGAGGTTCTAACCAGGTTAATAAAGAGGTTATAACCAGGTTATAAAGAGGTTATAACCAGGTACTAACCAGGGTAAAAGAGGTTCTAACCAGGTTCTAGCGAGGTTCTAACCAGGTTCTAGCGAGGTTCTAACCAGGTTCTAGCGAGTTTCTAACCATGTTCTAGCGAGGTTCTAACCAGGTTCTAAAGAGGATCTAACCAGGTTAATAAAGAGGTTCTAACCAGGTTAATAAAGAGGTTATAACCAGGTTATAAAGAGGTTATAACCAGGTACTAACCAGGGTAAAAGAGGTTCTAACCAGGTTCTAGCGAGGTTCTAACCAGGTTCTAGCGAGGTTCTAACCAGGTTCTAGCGAGTTTCTAACCATGTTCTAGCGAGGTTCTAACCAGGTTCTAAAGAGGATCTAACCAGGTTAATAAAGAGGTTCTAACCAGGTTAATAAAAGGTTCTAACCAGGTTAATAAAGAGGTTCTAACCAGGTTAATAAAAAGGTTCTAACCAGGTTAATAAAGAGGTTCTAACCAGGTTAATAAAGAGGTTCTAACCAGGTTAATAAAGAGGTTCTAACCAGGTTAATAAAGAGGTTCTAACCAGGTTAATAAAGAGGTTCTAACCAGGTTAATAAAGAGGTTCTAACCAGGTTAATAAAGAGGTTCTAACCAGGTTAATAAAGAGGTTCTAACCAGGTTAATAAAGAGGTTCTAACCAGGTTAATAAAGAGGTTCTAACCAGGTTAATAAAGAGGTTCTAACCAGGTTATAAAGAGGTTCTAACCAGGTTAATAAAGAGGTTCTAACCAGGTTAATAAAGAGGTTCTAACCAGGTTAATAAAGAGGTTCTAACCAGGTTAATAAGAGGTTATAACCAGGTTATAAAGAGGTTATAACCAGGTACTAACCAGGGTAAAATAGGTTCTAACCAGGTTCTAGCGAGGTTCTAACCAGGTTCTAGCGAGGTTCTAACCAGGTTCTAGCGAGTTTCTAACCATGTTCTAGCGAGGTTCTAACCAGGTTCTAAAGAGGATCTAACCAGGTTAATAAAGAGGTTCTAACCAGGTTAATAAAAAGGTTCTAACCAGGTTAATAAAGAGGTTCTAACCAGGTTAATAAAAAGGTTCTAACCAGGTTAATAAAGAGGTTCTAACCAGGTTAATAAAGAGGTTCTAACCAGGTTAATAAAGAGGTTCTAACCAGGTTAATAAAGAGGTTCTAACCAGGTTAATAAAGAGGTTCTAACCAGGTTAATAAAGAGGTTCTAACCAGGTTAATAAAGAGGTTCTAACCAGGTTAATAAAGAGGTTCTAACCAGGTTAATAAAGAGGTTCTAACCAGGTTATAAAGAGGTTCTAACCAGGTTAATAAAGAGGTTCTAACCAGGTTAATAAAGAGGTTCTAACCAGGTTAATAAAGAGGTTCTAACCAGGTTATAAAGAGGTTCTAACCAGGTTAATAAAGAGGTTCTAACCAGGTTAATAAAGAGGTTCTAACCAGGTTAATAAAGAGGTTCTAACCAGGTTAATAAAGAGGTTCTAACCAGGTTAATAAAAAGGTTCTAACCAGGTTAATAAAGAGGTTCTAACCAGGTTAATAAAGAGGTTCTAACCAGGTTAATAAAGAGGTTCTAACCAGGTTAATAAAGAGGTTCTAACCAGGTTAATAAAGAGGTTCTAACCAGGTTAATAAAGAGGTTCTAACCAGGTTAATAAAGAGGTTCTAACCAGGTTAATAAAGATGTTCTAACCAGGTTAATAAAGAGGTTCTAACCAGGTTAATAAAGAGGTTCTAACCAGGTTATAAAGAGGTTCTAACCAGGTTAATAAAGAGGTTCTAACCAGGTTATAAAGAGGTTCTAACCAGGTTTTAAAAGGGTTTAGCCAGGATCTACCCTGTCTTTTCTCTGTAAATGTACAGCATTATACTGGCACCAGAGTTGCCAGCATAACACTGTGCATTTGCTTAACAGTTTTGATGCTATAATTAAGCAATAAGGCACGAGGGGATGTGGAATATGGCTTAGGGCTGTTCTTGGGCACGACACAACGTGGACTGCCTTGATACAGCCGTTAACCGTGGTATATTGGCCATATACCACAAACCCCCGAGATGCCTTATTGCTATTATAAACTGGTTACCAACGTAATTAGAAAAGTAAAAATATGTTTTGTCAAACCGTGGTATACCACGGCTTTCAGTCAATCAGCATTCAGGGCTCCAACCACCCAGTTTATAGTGTATTTTACAGTAATATTTCCTTACTGTAAAAGCTGCCAACTCTGTTGCCAGTATAATGCTGTACATTTACAGGGACATTTCAGGGAAATTCTAAATGTCTGAAAAACAATACATTTGTACATCAAATACATTTATTCAAATTGGTAACAACATTAACAACATATGAAACAAGTGAATTGACAACAGAAGTAACAACAGTTAACACATGTAATAAGAGCATCATTACAGTAATAATGTAGAGTGGAAGGGAAAGTGTTTTAACTACTTGGCAGACATGAAACAAACAGACAATCATAATATCAGTCAAAATATCACATTCCCAGTTCATGCTACAAACCAACTTCGTAAAGGGGTTTTAAAAATATGTTCTATTTGAGCCAAAAATCCATGACGTAGAGTAAGACATTGTTGTAGTTGACTCAACCTTCCATAACAGAACACTGAGACATTGTTGTAGTTGACTCAACCTTCCATAACAGAACACTGAGACATTGTTGTAGTTGACTCAACCTTCCATAACAGAACACTGAGACATTGTTGTAGTTGACTCAACCTTCCATAACAGAACACTGAGACATTGTTGTAGTTGACTCAACCTTCCATAACAGAACACTGAGACATTGTTGTAGTTGACTCAACCTTCCATAACAGAACACTGAGACATTGTTGTAGTTGACTCAACCTTCCATAACAGAACACTGAGACATTGTTGTAGTTGACTCAACCTTCCATAACAGAACACTGAGACATTGTTGTAGTTGACTCAACCTTCCATAACAGAACACTGAGACATTGTTGTAGTTGACTCAACCTTCCATAACAGAACACTGAGACATTGTTGTAGTTGACTCAACCTTCCATAACAGAACACTGAGACAGCGAAACGCTCTGAATTTACAAACGACCCAGATCGCATTCTGACACACTGGAGGCAATTATGAACGCACCCTTAGTTGTCAATCAAATGTATTTGGCATCGATCAAATGTGAGGGCAGGCAAGTTCCCATTCAGTTGTCAAAGCATGGGTTGGGACAAGCATGCATTGGTGGGTAAGCTGTTGATGTGTATAACTGAGGGAGCGAGAGCCAACCTTTTCATGGTTGTTTAATCAATAGGACTGTAAAGTTCCCTAATGTAGGAGGACTCCCGTGGTGTTTTTAAATATTTACAGAAATCTATTCAGGTGTATTTTGTGTCTTTTGGTGAATGTGTTCTAATGATCTGAAGTCACGCTGTTGTTACTGCCTGTAAACACACAGTCCAGTTCATAGTGAATGATGACAGGCCCTACTGCCTGTAAACACACAGTCCAGTTCATAGTGAATGATGGCAGGCCCTACTGCCTGTAAACACACAGTCCAGTTCAGAGTGAATGATGACAGGCCCTACTGCCTGTAAACACACAGTCCAGTTCAAAGTGAATGATGGCAGGCCCTACTGCCTGTAAACACACAGTCCAGTTCATAGTGAATGATGGCAGGCCCTACTGCCTGTAAACACACAGTCCAGTTCATAGTGAATGATGGCAGGCCCTACTGCCTGTAAACACACAGTCCAGTTCAAAGTGAATGATGGCAGGCCCTACTGCCTGTAAACACACAGTCCAGTTCATAGTGAATGATGGCAGGCCCTACTGCCTGTAAACACACAGTCCAGTTCAAAGTGAATGATGACAGGCCCAGTCTACCAACGATAGACACTATTCTCCTGACTCAACATCAGATTATTAACCCCAGTCTACCAACGATAGACACTATTCTACTGACTCAACATCAAGATTATTAACCCCAGTCTACCAACGATAGACACTATTCTCCTGACTCAACATCCAACGATAGACACTATTCTCCTGACTCAACATCCAACGATAGACACTATTCTCCTGACTCAACATCAGATTATTAACCCCAGTCTACCAACGATAGACACTATTCTCCTGACTCAACATCCAACGATAGACACTATTCTCCTGACTCAACATCCAACGATAGACACTATTCTCCTGACTCAACATCCAACGATAGACACTATTCTCCTGACTCAACATCAGATTATTAACCCCAGTCTACCAACGATAGACATTATTCTCCTGACTCAACATCCAACGATAGACACTATTCTACTGACTCAACATCCAACGATAGACACTATTCTCCTGACTCAACATCAGATTATTAACCCCAGTCTACCAACGATAGACACTATTCTGCTGACTCAACATCCAACGATAGACACTATTCTGCTGACTCAACATCCAACGATAGACACTATTCTACTGACTCAACATCAGATTACCAACAAACCTGGATCTGTAGTGACGCCTCAACACTGCGATGCGGTGCCTTAGTCCGCGGCGCGACGAGGGAGGCCCAATCAAACATGATTTCATATAATAATTTTCTATAATAATATAAATTAAATGTAGAATTATTGTACGGACTCTCTCTCCATCTACCTCTCCAGATTACAGACACACGCAAGCACTACACACACCCACAGAGATATTGCAGTTGGACATCTGAAGCTATTCCAATTAATCCCTGCAAGGACAGCTGTGACATCAGGCATGTAAAACACACACACACACACGTTAGAGGTTTCTCTGTTCTAGAACACACGTCAGAGGTATCTCTGTTCTAGAACACACGTCAGAGGTATATCTGTTCTAGAACACACGTCAGAGGTATCTCTGTTCTAGAACACACGTCAGAGGTATCTCTGTTCTAGAACACACGTCTCCTTGGACACCAATGTCACACACACAGACACACACGAAAGAGAGGCAGCCTTACCAGTCATAAATAACTAGAGAATTAAGAAGAGAGAGACAGATTGAGAGAGAGAGACAGATTGAGAGAGAGACAGATTGAGAGAGAGAGACAGATTGAGAGAGAGACAGATTGAGAGAGAGAGACAGATTGAGAGAGAGAGACAGATTGAGAGAGAGAGACAGATTGAGAGAGAGAGACAGATTGAGAGAGAGAGACAGATTGAGAGAGAGAGACAGATTGAGAGACAGATTGAGAGAGAGACAGAGAGAGAGAGAGAGACAGAGAGAGAGAGAGAGAGAGACAGAGAGAGAGAGAGAGAGACAGAGAGAGAGAGAGACAGAGAGAGAGAGACAGAGAGAGAGAGAGAGACAGAGAGAGAGAGAGAGACAGATTGAGAGAGAGAGAGAGAGACAGATTGAGAGACAGAGAGAGAGACAGATTGAGAGACAGAGAGAGACAGAGACAGAGACAGAGAGAGACAGAGAGAGAGACAGAGAGAGAGACAGAGAGAGAGAGAGAGAGAGAGAGAGAGAGAGAGAGAGAGAGAGAGAGAGAGAGAGAGAGAGAGAGAGAGAGAGATATATATATATATATATATATATATATATATATATAGATGAGAGAGAGAAAGGGAGAGAAAGACAGACGCACATACTATCTGATCCTGGAATATACCAGATCTGAGATCTGTCTTTGGCCTAATGAGCAGGAACCTGGACTTCACCAAAGATATCAGAAATATAGACATTGTCATCCTACAAGAAACATGGTAAAGAGGCGACAGACCCACTGGTTGTCCTCTAGGTTACAGAGAGCTGGTAGTCCCATCCACCACACTACCAGGTGGGTGGTATAGAGGAGACGGACACACTGGTTGTCCTCTAGGTTACAGAGAGCTGGTAGTCCCATCCACCACACTACCAGGTGGGTGGTATAGAGGAGACGGACCCACTGGTTGACCTCTAGGTTACAGAGAGCTGGTAGTCCCATCCACCACACTACCAGGTGGGTGGTATAGAGGAGATGGACCCACTGGTTGTCCTCTAGGTTACAGAGAGCTGGTAGTCCCATCCACCAAACTACCAGGTGTGAAACAGGGAAGAGACTCAGGGGGTATGCTAATTTGGTATTGAGCAGACCTAACCCACTCTATTAAATGAGTCAAAACAGGATTTTTTTTACCTCTGGCTATAAATTAAAAAGGAAATGATCTCAACAGAGATAAATGTCCTCCTGCTACCTACAGTTGTCAGAAGTCAGAAGTTTACATTCACTTAGGTTGGAGTCATTAAAACTCATTTTTCAACCATTCCACACATTTCTTGTTTAACAAACTATAGTTTTGGCAAGTTGGTTAGGACATCTACTTTGTGCATGACACAAGTCATTTTTCCAACAATTGTTTACAGACAGATTATTTCACTTATAATTCACTGTATCACAATTCCAGTGGGTCAGAAGTTTACATACACTAAGTTTACTCTGACTTTAAACAGCATGGAAAATTACAGAAAATGATTTCATGCCTTTAGAAGCTTCCGATAGGCTAATTGACATAATTTGAGTCAATTGGAGGTGTACCTGTGGATGTATTTAAAGGCCTACCTTCAAACGCAGTGCCTCTTTGCTTGACATCATGGGACAATAAAACGAAATCAACCAAGACCTCAGAAAATAAATTGTAGACCTCGACAAGTCTGGTTCATCCTTGGGAGCAATTTCCAAATGCCTGAAGGTAGCACGTTCATCTGTACAAACAATAGTACAAAAGTATCTATATCCAAAGTAAAACAAGTCCTATATCGACATAACCTGAAAGGCCATTCAGCAAGGAAGAAGCCACTGCTCCAAAGCCGCCATGAAAAAGCCAGACTAGGGTTTGCAACTGCACATGGGGACAAAGATCTTACTTTTTGGAGAAATGTCTCTGGTCTGATGAAACAAAAATAGAACTGTTTGGCCATAATGACCATCGTTATGTTTGGAGGAAAAAGGGGGAGGCTTGCAAGCTGAAGAACACCATCCCAACCGTGAAGCACAGGGGTGGCAGCATCATGTTGTGGAGGTGCTTTACTGCAGGAGGGACTGGTGCACTTCACAAAATAGATGGCATCATGAGGATGGAAAATTATGTAGCAACATCTCAAGACATCAGTCAAGACATCAGTCAGGAAGTTAAAGCTTGGTCGCATTTTTTTATTTTTATTTCACCTTTATTTAACCAGGTAGGTTGAGAACTACTGCGACCCGGCCAAAATAAAGCGTAGCAAGTCGACACATACAACAACAC
Source organism: Oncorhynchus kisutch (assembly GCF_002021735.2). Classification (NCBI taxonomy): domain Eukaryota; kingdom Metazoa; phylum Chordata; class Actinopteri; order Salmoniformes; family Salmonidae; genus Oncorhynchus; species Oncorhynchus kisutch. Next base: position 68,090 of record NW_022265927.1, read on the forward strand.
AGAGTTACACATGGAATAAACAAAACATACAGTCAATAAAACAGTAGAACAAAAGAAAACAAAAAGTCTATATACAGTGAGTGCAAATGAGGTAAGTTAAGGAAATAAATAGGCCATGGTGGCGAAGTAATTACAATATAGCAATTAAAACACTGGAATGGTAGATCGGCAGAAGATGAATGTGCAGGTAGAGATACTGGGGTGTAAAGGAGCAAAATAAATAAATAGATAAATACCAGTATGGGGATGAGGTAGGTAGAGAGATGGGCTGTTTACAGACAGGTACAGGTGCAGTGATCTATAAAATGCTCTGACAGCTGGTGCTTAAAGTTAGTGAGGGAGATGTGAGTCTCCAGCTTCAGAGATTTTTGCAATTCGTTCCAGTCATGGGCAGCAGAGAACTGGAAGGAAAGACGACCAAACGAGGAATTGGCTTTGGGGGTGACCAGTGAGATATACCTGCTGGAGCACGTGCTACGAGTGGGTGCTGCTATGGTGACCAGTGAGCTGAGATAAGGTGGGGCTTTACCCAGCAGAGACTTGTAGATAACCTGGAGCCAGTGGGTTTGACGACGAGTACGAAGCGAGGACCAACCAACGAGAACGTACAGGTCGCAATGGTGGGTAGTGTATGTGGCTTTGGTGACAAAACGGATGGCACTGTGATAGACTGCATCCAACTTGCTGAGTAGAGTGTTGGAGGCTATTTTATAGATGACATCACCGAAGTCGAGGATCGGTAGGATGGTCAGTTTTACGAGGGTATGTTTGGCAGTATGAGTGAAGCATGCTTTGTTGCGATATAGGAAGCCGATTCTAGATTTAATTTTGGATTGGAGATGCTTGATGTGAGTCTGGAAGGAGAGTTTACAGTCTAACCAGACACCTAGGTATTTGTAGTTGTCCACATATTCTAAGTCAGAACCGTCCAGAGTAGTGATGCTAGCCGGGCAGGCGGGTTCGGGCAACAATCGGTTGAATAGCATGCATTTAGTTTTACTAGCATTTAAAAGCAGTTGGAGGCCACGGAAGGAGAGTTGTATGGCATTGAAGCTCGTCTGGAGGTTAGTTAACACAGTGTCCAAGGAGGGGCCAGAAGTATACAGAATGGTGTCGTCTGCGTAGAGGTGGATCAGAGAATCACCAGCAGCAAGAGCAACATCATTGATGTATACAGAAAAGAGAGTCGGCCCGAGAATTGAACCCTGTGGCACACCCATAGAGACTCAGAGGTCCAGACAACAGGCCCTCCGATTTGACACACTGAACTCTATCAGAGAAGTAGTTGGTAAACCAGGCAAGGCAATCATTTGAGAAACCAAGGCTGTCGAGTCTGCCAATAAGAATGTTGTGATTGAAAGAGTGGGCCTTCCAAATGGACAATGACCCCAAGCATACTTCCAAAGTTGTGGCAAAATGGCTTAAGGACAACAAAGTCAAGGTATTTGAGTGGCCATCACAAAGCCCTGACCTCAATCCCATAGAAAATGTGTGGGCAGAACTGAAAAAGCGTGTGCGAGCAAGGAGGCCTACAAAGCTGACTCAGTTACACCAGCTCTGTCAGGAGGAATGGGCCAAAATTCACCCAACTTATTGTGGGAAGCTTATGGAAAGCTACCCGAAATGTTTGACCCAAGTTAAACAATTTAAAGGCAATGCCACCAAATACTAACTGAGTGTATGTAAACTTCTGACCCACTTGGAATGTGATGAAAGAAATAAAAGCTGAAATAAATCATTCTCTCTACTATTATTCTGACATTTCACATTCTTAAAATAAAGTGGTGATCCTATTGACCTAAGAAAGATAATTTTTACTTGGACTAAATGTCAGGAATTGTGAAAAACAGAGTTGAAATGTATTTGGCTATGGTGTGTGTGTGTGGTGATTGACAAGATACCAAAGATACCATCATCATCCTCATGATCTCTGGTTGAGACAGGAAGTGTTGAACTAGCTGACTTCACTCAGTCGCTGTCCACCAATCAGATGGTGGAAAACAGGTTACCATATAGATCTACTCATAATAACAAGACCCTCCCCCCCGACACACACAGAAGTCACTGAAACGACACGATTGATTGTAAACATCACAGAGAGAGCCATGTGCGTGAATACTAGTCCACATTTTCACTGCCATGGCTACCATCCGGAATCTCCTGGCTCTCGCCTGCGGGAGGCGGGGTTCTGGTGCATGCGCTCAGGGGGAACGCGTTTCTCTCTCCGGGTGTCTTCAGACAAACCAAACATGGCCACCGAGAGGAACGGAGAGATACTATTCTAGTAAGTTCCATCCCTTACTAGATAATATTCTCTTAGTTTCACTCAAACACACACACACTTCATCACGCAGCAGTAATGTCCCACATTAAGCCTTCTAGTCAAGTTGTAACCAGACACCCTGTGAGACAACAGGTGACAGGGCAATAGTACATTTATAGGCTATCCCCTCAGTCCCAGGTCTCCAGTCCAGAACCTACTACTGCAATATAACATTTATAACCCCGGTCTCTAGAACCCCCTACAGCAATATAACATTTATAACCCCGGTCTCTAGAACCCCCTACTGTAATATAACATTTATAACCCCCTACTGTAATATGACATTTATAACCCCCTACTGTAATAACATTTATAACCCCCTACTGCAATATGACATTTATAACCCCGGTCTCTAGAACCCCCTACAGCAATATAACATTTATAACCCCGGTCTCTAGAACCCCCTACTGTAATATAACATTTATAACCCCCTACTGTAATATGACATTTATAACCCCCTACTGTAATAACATTTATAACCCCCTACTGCAATATGACATTTATAACCCCCTACAGCAATATGACATTTATAACCCCCTACAGCAATATGACATTTATAACCCCGGTCTCTAGAACCCCCTACTGTAATATAACATTTATAACCCCCTACTGTAATAACATTTACAACCCCCTACTGTAATAACATTTATAACCCCCTACTGTAATAACATTTATAACCCCCTACTGTAATAACATTTATAACCCCCTACTGTAATAACATTTATAACCCCCTACTGTAATAACATTTATAACCCCCTACTGTAATATAACATTTATAACCCCGGTCTCTAGAACCCCCTACTGTAATATAACATTTATAACCCCCTACTGTAATAACATTTATAACCCCCTACTGTAATAACATTTATAACCCCCTACTGTAATAACATTTATAACCCCCTACAGCAATATGACATTTATAACCCCGGTCTCCAGAACCCCCTACTGTAATATAACATTTATAACCCCGGTCTCCAGAACCCCCTACTGTAATATAACATTTATAACCCCCTACTGTAATAACATTTATAACCCCCTACTGTAATATAACATTTATAACCCCGGTCTCTAGAACCCCCTACTGTAATATAACATTTATAACCCCCTACTGTAATAACATTTATAACCCCCTACTGTAATAACATTTATAACCCCCTACTGTAATATAACATTTATAACCCCCTACTGTAATATAACATTTATAACCCCGGTAATAACCCCTGTTTATATACACAGACATCTCACCTCGATCCACTTCTGCGCCTCTCTGAATGCAGGCTCCGGATGTCTCAGTTCGTCCAGGGGAACGTGAGGTTCCTCGCGCTCAGTCCCGGTGCTGGCCATCTCTGATAAAGGCTTCAGTAGGCTATGGTGCGTTCGTGGGGTTTAAATATCCTTTCTCCGTTAAGAAAAGCTCGGCAATGTCGTCCCTTAATTCCTACCGGACAGCTGGGCTTGTTATTCCACCGGTTAAGGCTCACGGAGGGCCCGTATCTGTTATATCCGTTATTCTACCAGGATTCTCCGTAACTCGGCGTGAGCGTCTCCCGGTTGGGCTGTAGAGGAAAATGATCTATCGTGACTCCCCACACTGCAACACGAAACAACCGGACACTAAAAATAACCTCCAACCGGCCAGGCGCGAGACAGACGCCAAGCAGCCGGTCCTGGTGCCCGCAGGACGGGGAGGATAGAAGAATGTTGGAGGGGGGGGTTGGGGCGGTGTGTGTATTTTACAAACGGTGGCGTTATAATTCCGGTCAGCTGGCGAGACAACGTGACGTAGCTGCCACCGAGCGCCAGAAAGGTCCCGTTGATTCACCGCATCTGTAACCACGGCAACGCGCTGCCGCACGGTGTCTAACCACGGCGACGCGCTGCCGCACCGCGTCTATAACCACGGCGACGCGATGCCGCACCGCGTCTATAACCACGGCGACGCGCTGCCGCACCGCGTCTGTAACCACGGCGACGCGCTCCCAGCTCTGATCTGGACAAATTCCGTCCGAAGACCACAGCGATAACTTTGGACTTCTGTTATTTAATGAAAACATTTTAACATGTTGATTTTTACAAACAGATTAATTCATGTTTTCACATCAATATACATGGGTTCATTATTAGGATACTTAACATGATTTACATATTTAATAATGTCCATGGAAATTTAGAGTCCAAATGTATTTTTAATTCCGTTTAGATTTGTTTAAAAATGTTCTAAAGGGTGAAAACATAGTAGGGTTCTAGGAGGAACTGCCCCCCCGGGGGTAACTCTCCCCCGTAATTCACATTACCACCACAAGATGTCACCAAATTATTTATCACAACTTGGAGATATTTCAACAAAACAGTTGTGGTAAATTGATCACATGACATTTTGAAGTTGTAGATATATTCCACTGGGGTTATAAATGTTCAATATACAAGTACAAAAGCTTTACGATAAACAATCCACCTGTTGAGAGAAATGTAGAGAATTTGATGTAGTAATATGATCGATGAGTGTTTGGGGAAACTCACCCCCCCCCCCCCCTACTAGGGGATAACTGCCCCCCCCACACTAGGGGATAACTGCCCCCCCCACACTAGGGGATAACTGCCCCCCCCACACTAGGGGATAACTGCCCCCCCCCACACTAGGGGATAACTGCCCCCCCCACACTAGGGGATAACTGCCCCCCCCACACTAGGGGATAACTGCCCCCCCCCACACTAGGGGATAACTGCCCCCCCCCACACTAGGGGATAACTGCCCCCCCCCACACTAGGGGATAACTGCCCCCCCCCACACTAGGGGATAACTGCCCCCCCAGTCCTCCAGATCAGAGGCAGTAGAGATGACCAGAGATGCTCTTGACAAGAAAGTGAATTGGACAATTTGTCTGTCCTGCTAAGCATTCAAAATGTAATGAGCACTTGTCTGTCAGGGAAAATGTATGTATTTTTTGGGGGGGGGGGGGTGTAGTGAAGTGAAAGAAGTCAACCATAGTAAAGTACAGATACTACTTTAAGTCAAATCGAACACGTTTGAAAATATCAGGATGGAAAGAGAACTGAAATACCCTCCTAAAGTAGAAGGTACTTCAACATTTTACTCTGAAAAGCTACTCAAGTACAGTAATTACAGAAGTTAATGACTGTACATCACAGAGAGGAGAAGTGTGTAGTTTGGTTGTTTATTGGCAGTCAGCAGCACAGGAAGATGCAGAAAGGCAAAGCACAGCCAACGTTGTAACATCCTAACACAGTAACAACGTCATCTTAACATCGTAGTCTGATGTAACAGCTGTTAGAAACAGAGCTGAGGAGTCAGACAGCAGAAAAACAGGAACACCTCACAGGCTGCAGATCAAACGGCTCCCTACTCCCCCATGTAAGTGCACTACTTTCTCAGTGGTGATCTGACTTGGAAAAATAAATAAGACAGTACAGCAGTAGTGACATCGTGACACAAGGCTTGTGCAAACTAACATCTACACATGTGTGCTGCGGTGTGTGTGTGTGTGGGGAGAGTGCAAACTATGTTTCCAGTACATACCGGGTGTGTGTGTACACCATGGTTCACGTGTGTGTGTGTGTGTGTGTGTGTGTGTGTGTGTCCCTCTCCAGGGTCTCTAGGTATGACAGAGGGCCACAGCAGAGAAGCGGACCTCTCCCTCTGCTCTCTCCACAAAACCCCGACACACCCTGGCTGCATCCTGGGGAGAGAGAGGAGAGAGATTAAGCTCTGGAGCCTCTGCTAAATTAATCAATATTTAGCAGATGTTATCACGGGTGTAGCGAAACGCTAGACGAACAGCCCAGCTAGCACAACCCTCTGGTTAAACAGGATACACTGGGACGATGCAGTGAGTTCAATGGCAAGACGTCTGACAGATGTAGAATGTCTATATACTCCATCAGCTAGCAATAGAAGGTATGCACTCCATCAGCTCGCAATAGAAGGTATGCACTCCATCAGCTCGCAATAGAAGGTATGCACTCCATCAGCTCGCAATAGAAGGTATGCACTCCATCAGCTCGCAATAGAAGGTATACACTCCATCAGCTCGCAATAGAAGGTCATGTTTTGGTCGCAGAGCACATTGCAGCTGTTTAACCAATAGCCTGGAATCACTAGTTAAACTTCGAATCAGAACACATTTCTGGGAGGAGTCTATAAGGTTCCATTGTTTGGTTTTTATTGTTGAACATTTGTTGAGATTATACGCATTTGCTTATGAACCAATCAAACGTCGCTGCCTCCTCACTGTCCCCACGGGAGGGGAGTGACGGCGCGTTACTTTGGTGAGGAAAAACAACACTGTGCTGCTCTGTAGGGTGATTCTTCGTATGAAATAAAATCTGACTTTACAGTTTGACACGTCGGCTGGGATTAGATGAATGGAAGGGGAACGTACCTTGAGGAAGGAGTCATCCTTGGTGGTTCCATGGTTCACCGGTCCCTCCATCCTACCATCTACACAACAGAATCACAGAGAGAGACAGAGAAAGTGTGTAAATACACACCGGGGCGGAACACCTGGGGAGACGGGGCGGGACACACACTCACCCAGCTCATAAAGCTGTCCTTTCACATTGACAAAGGTGATAAAATGGAAGTTGACGTTATCTGCCTCCACCTGAAAGAGAAAGAAAGCGAGGGTTAGAAAGCGAGGGAGAGAAAGAGAGAAAGAGAGGGAGAGAAAGAGAGGGAGAGAAAGAGAGGGAGAGAAAGAGAGGGAGAGAAAGAGAGGGAGAGAAAGAGAGGGAGAGAAAGAGAAAGAGGAAGGGTTAGAAAGAGAGGGTTAGAAAGAGGGAGGGAGAGAAAGAGGGAGGGAGAGAAAGAGGGAGGGAGAGAAAGAGGGAGGGAGAGAAAGAGAGGGTTAGAAAGAGAGGGAGAGAAAGAGAGGGAGAGAAAGAGAGGGAGAGAAAGAGGGGGAGAGAAAGAGGAAGGGAGAGAAAGAGGGGGAGAGAAAGAGGAAGGGTTAGAAAGAGAGGGTTAGAAAGAGGGAGGGAGAGAAAGAGGGAGGGAGAGAAAGAGGGAGGGAGAGAAAGAGGGAGGGAGAGAAAGAGGGAGGGAGAGAAAGAGAGGGTTAGAAAGAGAGGGAGAGAAAGAGAGGGTGAGAAAGAGGGAGGGAGAGTATACAATATGAAATTCTACATAAGTAACATCTGAGGAGGTCCTTATGTTGCATTGTGTTCTCACCCTGCACTGGCCCTGTGCTGCCACTTCCTCATGAGCCTCTCTGATGGCCTGCAAGAGACAACAATATACACACACATCTGTATAGAGACATACAGGTACTTACATTAGACAGACAGGTATTTACATTAAACAAGAATTCAGACCCCTTGACTTTCCACACTTTGTTACATTCTAAAAAAGATTAATGACGGGGGAAAAACCAATTTAATCTTCACACAATGGCCGATATTGACAAAGCAAAAAGAGGGTTAGAAATGGGCTAATTTATAAAATGATATAATACCTTATTTACACTAGTATTCAGACCCTTTGCTAGGAGACTAGAAGTGGAGCTCAGGTGTATATGGTTCCCATTGATCATCCTTAAAAATGTTTCTACAGCTTGGAGTCCACCTGTGGTAAACTCAATTAATTTGGCAGGAGTAGGAAAGGCCCACACCTGTCGATAAGTTCCCACAGTTTAAAAAAAATATTTAACTAGACAGGTCTGTTAAGAACAAATTCTTATTTACAATGACGGCCTTCTGGGGAACAGTAGGTTAACTGCCTTGTTCAGGGGCAGAACGGCAGATTTTTACCTTGTCAGCTAGGATTCTATCCAGAAACCTTTCGGTTAAAAACCATTGATACACAGGAAACTGTCGTGAAACACAGCAGCGTTGCAGTTCTTGACACAAACCGGTGCCCCTGGCACCTACTGCCATACCCCATTCAAAGGCACTTCAACAGCGTCTTGCCCATTCACCCTCAATGGTACAGATACACAATCCATGTCTCAAGGCTTAAAAATCCTTCTTAACCCGTCTCCTGCCTTTCATCTACACTGACTGAAGTGGATTTAACAAGTGACATCAATAAGGGATCATAGCTTTCACTTGATCAATCTGTAATGGAAAGAGCTGTTCTTAATGTTTTGTACACTCAGTGAACATTAAAGCCTATTGATAAATATTTCTACACAAACACTAAAAACATACATATTAACCCATATAATGCATGTATTCCTATTCGTTACAACACATATTAACCCATATAATCATGTATTCCTATTCGTTACAACACATATTAACCCATATAATGCATGTATTCCTATTCGTTACAACACCATATTAACCCATATAATCATGTATTCCTATTCGTTACAACACATATTAACCCATATAATGCATGTATTCCTATTCGTTACAACACCATATTGGTCTGTGAAGCCATGCATCTCAGAACCCAGCAGCTCTGCTGTCCTCTAGTGGCCGAGGCTACGGGAGAAGACAGGCCATATTGACGGAGAATATTATGGACTGGAACTGGGGAATCTTTCCATTGAGGGGGAAACTGAGGACAGAGATAATAAACATCCTATTCAGCCTGTTTGTGATGTTCTGTCCTCTGATATGGAAAGCTTTTAGGACAGAGATAATAAACATCCTATTCAGCCTGTTTGTGATGTTCTGTCCTCTGATATGGAAAGCTTTTAGGACAGAGATAATAAACATCCGATTCAGCCTGTTTGTGATGTTCTGTCCTCTGATATGGAAAGCTTTTAGGACAGAGATAATAAACATCCGATTCAGCCTGTTTGTGATGTTCTGTCCTCTGATATGGAAAGCTTTTAGGACAGAGATAATAAACATCCGATTCAGCCTGTTTGTGATGTTCTGTCCTCTGATATGGAAAGCTTTTAGGACAGAGATAATAAACATCCTATTCAGCCTGTTTGTGATGTTCTGTCCTCTGATATGGAAAGCTTTTAGGACAGAGATAATAAACATCCTAGTCAGCCTGTTTGTGATGTTCTGTCCTCTGATATGGAAAGCTTTTAGGACAGAGATAAACCTTCTATTCAGCCTGTTTGTGATGTTCTGTCCTCTGATATGGAAAGCTTTTAGGACAGAGATAATAAACATCCTATTCAGCCTGTTTGTGATGTTCTGTCCTCTGATATGGAAAGCTTTTAGGACAGAGATAATAAACATCCGATTCAGCCTGTTTGTGATGTTCTGTCCTCTGATATGGAAAGCTTTTAGGACAGAGATAATAAACATCCTATTCAGCCTGTTTGTGATGTTCTGTCCTCTGATATGGAAAGCTTTTAGGACAGAGATAATAAACATCCTAGTCAGCCTGTTTGTGATGTTCTGTCCTCTGATATGGAAAGCTTTTAGGACAGAGATAATAAACATCCTATTCAGCCTGTTTGTGATGTTCTGTCCTCTGATATGGAAAGCTTTGAGGACAGAGATAATAAACATCCTATTCAGCCTGTTTACAGATGGAGACAGAGGTCCCAATGAATGTCCCAAGAGACTAAGGGTACATCCTATATGCCCTGGGTTATATGTGTAGGTCTACCTACACTACAGGTCTACCGTGGGTTATATGTGTAGGTCTACCTACACTACAGGTCTACCTACACTACAGGCCCACCGTGGGTTATACATGTAGGGTCTACCTACACTACAGGCCCACCGTGGGTTATACGTGTAGGGTCTACCTACACTACAGGCCTACCTACACTACAGGCCCACCGTGGGTTATACATGTAGGGTCTCCCTACACTACAGGCCCCCCCATGGGTTATACGTGTAGGGTCTCCCTACACTACAGGCCCCCCCATGGGTTATACGTGTAGGGTCTCCCTACACTACAGGCCCCCCCATGGGTTATACGTGTAGGGTCTCCCTACACTACAGGCCCCCCCATGGGTTATACGTGTAGGGTCTCCCTACACTACAGGCCCACCGTGGGTTATACGTGTAGGGTCTACCTACACTACAGGCCCACCGTGGGTTATACGTGTAGGGTCTACCTACACTACAGGCCCACCGTGGGTTATACGTGTAGGGTCTACCTACACTACAGGCCTACCTACACTACAGGCCCACCGTGGGTTATACATGTAGGGTCTACCTACACTACAGGCCCACCGTGGGTTATACGTGTAGGGTCTACCTACACTACAGGCCTACCTACACTACAGGCCCACCGTGGGTTATACATGTAGAGTCTCCCTACACTACAGGCCCACCCATGGGTTATACGTGTAGGGTCTCCCTACACTACAGGCCCCCCCATGGGTTATACGTGTAGGGTCTACCTACACTACAGGCCCACCGTGGGTTATACGTGTAGGGTCTACCTACACTACAGGCCCACCGTGGGTTATACGTGTAGGGTCTACCTACACTACAGGCCCACCGTGGGTTATACGTGTAGGGTCTACCTACACTACAGGCCTACCTACACTACAGGCCCACCGTGGGTTATACATGTAGGGTCTACCTACACTACAGGCCCACCGTGGGTTATACGTGTAGGGTCTACCTACACTACAGGCCTACCTACACTACAGGCCCACCGTGGGTTATACATGTAGAGTCTCCCTACACTACAGGCCCACCCATGGGTTATACGTGTAGGGTCTCCCTACACTACAGGCCCCCCCATGGGTTATACGTGTAGGGTCTACCTACACTACAGGCCCACCGTGGGTTATACGTGTAGGGTCTACCTACACTACAGGCCTACCTACACTACAGGCCCACCGTGGGTTATACATGTAGGGTCTCCCTACACTACAGGCCCACCCATGGGTTATACGTGTAGGGCATCCCTACACTACAGGCCCCCCCATGGGTTATACGTGTAGGGTCTCCCTACACTACAGGCCCACCCATGGGTTATACGTGTAGGGTCTCCCTACACTACAGGCCCACCCATGGGTTATACGTGTAGGGTCTACCTACACTACAGGCCCACCCATGGGTTATACGTGAAGGGTCTCCCTACACTACAGGCCCACCCATGGGTTATACGTGTAGGGTCTCCCTACACTACAGGCCCACCCATGGGTTATACGTGTAGGGTCTCCCTACACTACAGGCCCACCCATGGGTTATACGTGTAGGGTCTCCCTACACTACAGGCCCACCGTGGGTTATACCCGTAGGGTCTACCTACACTACAGGCCCACCGTGGGTTATACCCGTAGGGTCTACCTACACTACAGGCCCACCCATGGGTTATATGTGTAGGCCTACCTATACTACAGGCCCAACAGGATGTGGACACCTGCTCAGCGAACATCAGTCCAGAAACATCAACCTCGTGCATCTAGCTACTTCCTGTCCCTCGTGCGTCTAGCTACTTCCTGTCCCTCGTGCGTCTAGCTACTTCCTGTCCCTCGTGCGTCTAGCTACTTCCTGTCCCTCGTGCGTCTAGCTACTTCCTGTCCCTCGTGCGTCTAGCTACTTCCTGTCCCTCGTGCGTCTAGCTACTTCCTGTCCCTCGTGCGTCTAGCTACTTCCTGTCCCTCGTGCGTCTAGCTACTTCCTGTCCCTCGTGCGTCTAGCTACTTCCTGTCCCTCGTGTTAGCCTTCATCTTGAAATAACAGAAATGCTGTGAAAAAGTGCCTGTCCGTGCCTGTTCTGTTGACATGTTAGTCGTCACGGTAGCTGTGAATATTCTAAATATTTAGTCACAGTAGCTGTTCTGTTGACATGTTAGTTGTCATGGTAGCTGTGAATATTCTAAATATTTAGTCACAGTGCCTGTTCTGTTGACATGTTAGTCATCAGGGTAACTCCTACGGCACTAACCTGGTGAACACCGTCGGAGCTCCTCCCAAGCAAGGTATTTGATTGGTTTGATGTGTTGTGAGGCGTGACTTGATTTACACCGGGTTCCAACCCGCTCTAGCGGATTTCTGACATGGATCTTCCCAGGTTTCCAGTTAAGGAAGCCTGGTTCACGAGGCCAGACGTGAGGTGTCCCCCAATAATATCTACCTTCTCCTGAAGTATGGACTCATTCACTACAGATCTAGGATTAGTGGAGGAAGCTTTGGCTAGAGGGAGTTCCCACCTTAGAACAAGTACACACTTCGGGAGGAAGGAGTGGAAATTGGGACATAGCCAAGGTGTGTGTGTGTGCATGAGTGTATTACTGTGTGTTTGTCGATCACTGTGAATGTGTGGGTTACCTGGTTGTTCTCCAGGTGTGTGGCTCGCTGGGCGGGGGTCATGTTAGCCGTCTCATCTAGAAACTTCTTCAGAGCAGAGTCACCATCTGACACAGAGAGAGCACTGTTACATACTGGTCCTGTCTGAATCTGTCTTCCCTACTACTAACTACACACTGGTCCTGTCTGAAATCTGGCTTCCCTACTACTAACTACACACTGGTCCTGTCTGAAATCTGGCTTCCCTACTACTAACTACACACTGGTCCTGTCTGAAATCTGGCTTCCCTACTACTAACTACACACTGGTCCTGTCTGAAATCTGGCTTCCCTACTACTAACTACACACTGGTCCTGTCTGAATCTGTCTTCCCTACTACTAACTACACACTGGTCCTGTCTGAAATCTGGCTTCCCTACTTCTGTACTAATCATACTATTTAGAATGTAGTGTTTAGTATAAATATATTCAGTAAGAAGCACATCACCATCCTACCCTCATCCACACTGAGGCGGCTTCAGCTAATGAGTAATTGTGTCGTTTGTCAGTCCTCGGATCTGATCATCAACTGATTATGAAAAGACCAGTCTCTTCCTCAAGAGTTCAGTGAATTCTACTAGATAAAGACCAGTCTCTTCCTCAATAGAGTTCAGTGAATTCTACTAGATAAAGACCAGTCTCTTCCTCAAGAGTTCAGTGAATTCTACTAGATAAAGACCAGTCTCTTCCTCAAGAGTTCAGTGAATTCTACTGGATAAAGACCAGTCTCTTCCTCAATAGAGTTCAGTGAATTCTACTAGATAAAGACCAGTCTCCTCCTCAATAGAGTTCAGTGAATTCTATTAAATAAAGACAGGTCTCTTCCTCAAGAGGAAGTGAATTCTATTAAATAAAGACCAGTCTCTTCCTCAAGAGAAAGTGAATTCTATTAAATAAAGACCAGTCTCTTCCTCAAGAGGAAGTGAATTCTATTAAATAAAGACCAGTCTCTTCCTCAAGAGGAAGTGAATTCTATTAAATAAAGACCAGTCTCTTCCTCAAGAGGAAGTGAATTCTATTAAATAAAGACCAGTCTCTTCCTCAAGAGAAAGTGAATTCTATTAAATAAAGACCAGTCTCTTCCTCAAGAGGAAGTGAATTCTATTAAATAAAGACCAGTCTCTTCCTCAAGAGGAAGTGAATTCTATTAAATAAAGACCAGTCTCTTCCTCAAGAGGAAGTGAATTCTATTAAATAAAGACCAGTCTCTTCCTCAAGAGGAAGTGAATTCTATTAAATAAAGACCAGTCTCTTCCTCAAGAGGAAGTGAATTCTATTAAAGACCAGTCTCTTCCTCAAGAGGAAGTGAATTCTATTAAATAAAGACCAGTCTCTTCCTCAAGAGGAAGTGAATTCTATTAACTGTAAAGCATCCTGTCTATGACATCACTACATGTTCTAAATATCACATGCTATAAACATTCTATTTTCACATACCCAATCAGCCGACTATTATGAAGGCAAGTATGGGTATTCGACATCCCCCCTCCATCCTGGCTCCATGCAGGACCCGTTTCTACTCACCATACTCTATGTGGGTGGGGTTGTTGGCGACTGCGTGCAGCAGAGCCACAGTGCCACAGGAGTTGACCACCGTCTGTTTCAGGAAGTAGAGGTCAGTACCTCCCGACACCTTCCCAGCCTGCTGCTGCCGGAACGACTCGTGCTGAAACACACACCGTTATCATCATCATCATCATCATCATCATCATGCTACACCAGAGTCTCTCAAACACAGTTCTGGGACCCCAGGGCTGAGGTTTAGTGTCCTGGGACCCCAGGGCTGAGGTTTAGTGTCCTGGGACCCCAGGGCTGAGGTTTAGTGTCCTGGGACCCCAGGGCTGAGGTTTAGTGTCCTGGGACCCCAGGGCTGAGGTTTAGTGTCCTGGGACCCCAGGGCTGAGGTTTAGTGTCCTGGGACCCCAGGGCTGAGGTTTAGTGTCCTGGGACCCCAGGGGTTGCACATTCTGGGTTTTGCCCTAGTACTACACAGGAGATTCAAATAATCAAATCAAGCAACTAGAGCAAAAGAAACTAAATGTGCATCACCTTGGGGTCCCCAGGACACTAAACCTCAGCCCTGGGGTCCCCAGGACACTAAACCTCAGCCCTGGGGTCCCCAGGACACTAAACCTCAGCCCTGGGGTCCCCAGGACACTAAACCTCAGCCCTGGGGTCCCCAGGACAGAGTTGCTCCACATCACTGCGCTACATATTTCCAACGTAATAAAGATACTGCTAGATCATTGGTTACCTGTTGTGTCAGAGGGAAGAGCAGCATGAGGGCGCAGCTGGGAGAAGGTACTGAAGACACTCCCTCATCCTCCAGCCCCAACACATCCACGAAGCCCCAGCTACCACACACCCCCAGCCCACTGAGCACCTGCAACAGTCAAACAGAACATTAACAGGAAGGTTTCCTATCAGTCTCTAGAGACCAACCAGAACACAGCTCAACACCAACAGGTTAGATTAGAACACCCAGAACACAGCTCAACACCAACATGCTAGATTAGACCAACCAGGACACAGCTCAACACCAACAGGCTAGATTAGACCAACCGGAACACAGCTCAACACCAACATGCTAGATTAGACCAACCAGGACACAGCTCAACACCAACAGGCTAGATTAGAACACCCAGAACACAGCTCAACACCAACAGGCTAGATTAGAACACCCAGAACACAGCTCAACACCAACAGGCTAGATTAGACCAACCAGGACACAGCTCAACACCAACATGCTAGATTAGACCAACCAGGACACAGCTCAACACCAACAGGCTAGATTAGACCAACCGGAACACAGCTCAACACCAACAGGCTAGATTAGACCAACCGGAACACAGCTCAACACCAACATGCTAGATTAGACCAACCAGGACACTGCTCAACACCAACCAGGACACAGCGCAACACCAACCAGGACACAGCGCAACACCAACATGCTAGATTAGACCAACCAGGACACAGCTCAACACCAACAGGCTAGATTAGGACAACCAGACCATCTAGACAGTGTATCTGGAACTCACCCAGTCAATGAAAACACTATACTCTATATACAGTAGAACGTAAGCCTAAAGTAGCAAGTTGCTCTGCGTACACATCACTGACAATCTGAAATGGTTCACCCTCACAGACAGTGTGATGAAGGCACCACACTGGTTGTGAAGAAGGATGAAGAAATTTGGCTTGGCCCCCTATAAAACCCTCAAACTTTTACAGATGCACAATTGAGAGCATCCTGTCAGGCTATATCACCACCTGGTACGGTAAACTGCAGGGCTCTCCAGAGGGTGGCGCGGTCTGCCCAACGCATCACCGGGGGCAAACTACCTGCCCTTCAGGACACCTACACCACCCGATGTCACAGGAAGGCCAAAAAGACAAGGACAACAACCACCAGAGCCACTGCCTGTTCACCCAGCTAGCATCCAGAAGGTGAGGTCAGTACAGCTGCATCATCACCACCCGAGCCACAGCCTGTTCACCCCGCTACCATCCAGAAGGTGAGGTCAGTACAGCTGCATCAAAGCTGGGACCGAGAGACTGAAAAACAGCTTCTATCAAGGCCATCAGACTTAAATAGCCATCAATAGCAGCTACCACCCTGTTACTCAACCCTGCACCTTAGAGGCTGCTGCCCTGTATTAATGGATTAATGGAATCACTGGTCACTCTCAACCCTGCACCTTAGAGGCTGCTGCCCTGTAGACATGGAATCACTGGTCACTTTAATAATGGAACACTAGTCACTCTCAACCCTGCACCTTAGAGGCTGCTGCCCTATAGACATGGAATCACTGGTCACTTTAATAATGGAACACTAGTCACTCTCAACCCTGCACCTTAGAGGCTGCTGCCCTGTATTAATGGAATCACTGGTCACTTTAATAATGGAACACTAGTCACTCTCAACCCTGCACCTTAGAGGCTGCTGCCCTGTAGACATGGAATCACTGGTCACTTTAATAATGGAACACTAGTCACTCTCAACCCTGCACCTTAGAGGCTGCTGCCCTGTATTAATGGATTAATGGAATCACTGGTCACTCTCAACCCTGCACCTTAGAGGCTGCTGCCCTGTAGACATGGAATCACTGGTCACTCTCAACCCTGCACCTTAGAGGCTGCTGCCCTGTAGACATGGAATCACTGGTCACTCTCAACCCTGCACCTTAGAGGCTGCTGCCCTGTATTAATGGATTAATGGAATCACTAGTCACTCTCAACCCTGCACCTTAGAGGCTGCTGCCCTGTATTAATGGATTAATGGAATCACTAGTCACTCTCAACCCTGCACCTTAGAGGCTGCTGCCCTGTATTAATGGAATCACTGGTCACTTTAATAATGGAACACTAGTCACTCTCAACCCTGCACCTTAGAGGCTGCTGCCCTGTAGACATGGAATCACTGGTCACTCTCAACCCTGCACCTTAGAGGCTGCTGCCCTGTATTAATGGAATCACTGGTCACTTTAATAATGGAACACTAGTCACTCTCAACCCTGCACCTTAGAGGCTGCTGCCCTGTATTAATGGATTAATGGAATCACTAGTCACTCTCAACCCTGCACCTTAGAGGCTGCTGCCCTGTAGACATGGAATCACTGGTCACTTTAATAATGGAACACTAGTCACTCTCAACCCTGCACCTTAGAGGCTGCTGCCCTGTATTAATGGATTAATGGAATCACTGGTCACTCTCAACCCTGCACCTTAGAGGCTGCTGCCCTGTATTAATGGATTAATGGAATCACTAGTCACTCTCAACCCTGCACCTTAGAGGCTGCTGCCCTGTATTAATGGAATCACTGGTCACTTTAATAATGGAACACTAGTCACTCTCAACCCTGCACCTTAGAGGC
The DNA here is from genome assembly GCF_002021735.2 of Oncorhynchus kisutch. NCBI lineage: Eukaryota > Metazoa > Chordata > Actinopteri > Salmoniformes > Salmonidae > Oncorhynchus > Oncorhynchus kisutch. The sequence goes on from NW_022265927.1 coordinate 85,473, forward strand.
TGCTGCCCTGTAGACATGGAATCACTGGTCACTCTCAACCCTGCACCTTAGAGGCTGCTGCCCTGTAGACATGGAATCACTGGTCACTTTAATAATGGAACACTAGTCACTCTCAACCCTGCACCTTAGAGGCTGCTGCCCTGTATTAATGGATTAATGGAATCACTAGTCACTCTCAACCCTGCACCTTAGAGGCTGCTGCCCTGTAGACATGGAATCACTGGTCACTTTAATAATGGAACACTAGTCACTCTCAACCCTGCACCTTAGAGGCTGCTGCCCTGTATTAATGGATTAATGGAATCACTGGTCACTCTCAACCCTGCACCTTAGAGGCTGCTGCCCTGTATTAATGGATTAATGGAATCACTGGTCACTCTCAACCCTGCACCTTAGAGGCTGCTGCCCTGTATTAATGGATTAATGGAATCACTAGTCACTCTCAACCCTGCACCTTAGAGGCTGCTGCCCTGTAGACATGGAATCACTGGTCACTCTCAACCCTGCACCTTAGAGGCTGCTGCCCTGTAGACATGGAATCACTGGTCACTCTCAACCCTGCACCTTAGAGGCTGCTGCCCTGTAGACATGGAATCACTGGTCAGTCTCAACCCTGCACCTTAGAGGCTGCTGCCCTGTAGACATGGAATCACTGGTCAGTCTCAACCCTGCACCTTAGAGGCTGCTGCCCTGTAGACATGGAATCACTGGTCACTTTAATAAGGTTTACATACTGCTTTGCTCATTTCATATGTATATACTGTATTCTATTCTACTGTAATTTAGTCAATGCCACCCGACATTGATCATCCTAATATTGTTATATTTATTAATGCCATTATCTTACTTTTAGATGGGTGAATTATTAGATATTACGGCACTGTTGGAGCTACGAACACAAGCATTTCGCGACACCCGCAATAACTGCTAAAATGAGTATGTGACCAATCAGATGTGATTTACAGAGCAGTTAAATGGCCGTCAGGTAGAGAGAGTAGAACTCGGAGATGGGTTGTTGAGCCCGAATTGAAACGCTCCACGGTAATGGACACTAACATGTCCATGATGACTCGGCAGAACAGGCCTCAAATCAATAATATTATAATCACTAACGTTAAGCATATCTCCGCTGAACTAACTTCTTTATCAGAACATTATTACCGCACGGCAGTCTGTCCCAAATGAATAGCGATGAACTTCAAATCAAAGCCAGAGACAAGTTGATCTTTAGTCGCTCTCTCTCCATCCTTCCATCAGACCACACCCTGTATCCTAGACACCGGGTGGGGCACTAGGCGCAGCGTGGCAGAGATGCTACCGGGGAGACGGACGGTAGTCTACGACGGAAAGGCTCTATTCTAACGGCAGGTTCATCTCGTGTACCTCTGTCGCGCTGCCGTTCAGATGATAATCTGATCCTAACTAGTATTTCTAACTCCAGACCGAGCCAGGTCCATAATAACCCACCTGTTGGTTATAATGTCCTGTTGTCTGGTTGTAACGTCATATACACAACTGTCATCATATCGGTTATGACTCAGCGATATTAAATACACACCTTGTTCAGCATCTGAAACACAGACAGACAAAGAGAAAATATATATTATTTAGACAGTGGGAGACCGTTAGAACCGAGCAGCTGCGTATTTTAAGTCTCAGTCTTATGATATACGTATTAAAACCACATTTATTATGATGGTTCTCTACCTCCGGGTTGATCTCCATTGGTTGCCACTCCATCCTGTTCGGTAAGGTTCGGTCCCGTATATCGGTATGTTGTCAAATTTGCTCTGTCGCAACCAGCTGCTGATTTGGGCGATATGATCACACCCAGACCGTCCACCTGCTTCATATGCTGCCAGTCATATTCCATTGTGCCGTTCGGCGGGGGTGGACGAGAACCGGAGAAAAAGCCAATAGATCCTCCCGTAGCCTCGCCTCGTCTGTAAACAAGACAATACATATTACAGTGAAGCATTGGAGGTGAGGTGAGAGAGAGATGTGTGTGAGGTGTTCTGTGTAGTTTTAACGAGCAGTCTAGAAGGTGGACTGGTCCAAGCCCGACACAACAGTGGACGCTTCAATAGAGAGCTGAGAGTCTGGTGGGTAATGGGTGCGTTCGAGCAGATCACTTTTGTCAGATGGTCAAGTCTTTCGTATGTTGCGTTAGGGGGGATAGAAATGGACCTGACTTGTGCCTACATCATGGCCGTGTTCGAGAGCACCAACACGACTGCCGACTGACTGATCTACAAATCACCTTGAATCATAAATGATTACTCGTTATTTGTAGATCAGTCAGTCCCAATGATACCCATGATACATTGCGTTTTTTGATCCTCTCGAACACAGCCGCTCACTACATGAACTTTACAAAAATCATGTGATCGAAAGTCATGATGTTTTGACTGCAGAGAACTGCAAAATGTTGTAGTTGCTCTTTACCATAGAGAATGATAGAAGTCTCTAGTGGCCCAAAAGGTTGTAGTTGCTCTTTACCATAGAGAATGATAGAAGCCTCTAGCGGCTCAAAAGGTTGTAGTTGCTCTTTACCATAGAGAATGATAGAAGCCTCTAGCGGCTCAAAATTATGTAGTTGCTCTTTATCATAGAGAATGATAGAAGTCTCTAGTGGCCCAAAAGGTTGTAGTTGCTCTTTACCATAGATAATGATAGAAGACTCTAGCGGCCAAAAGGTTGTAGTTGCTCTTTATCATAGAGAATGATAGAAGACTCTAGCGGCCAAAAGGTTGTAGTTGCTCTTTATCATACAGAATGATAGAAGCCTCTAGCGGCCCAAAAGGTTGTATTAGCATGGGCAGCCCCATTCAGGGCTTCCCCCATTTAAATGTAGCCAATAGAGGAGGCTGGTGGGAGGAGCTATAGGAGGACGGGCTCATTGTAATGGCTGAACTGGAATTAATGGAACGGAGTCAAACAAATCAAATTGTATTAGTCACATGCGCTGAATACAACAGGTGTTGTAGACCTTTCAGTGAAATGCTGACTGACCAGCCGTTAACCAACAGGTGTAGACCTCACAGTGAAATGCTGACTGACCAGCTCTTAACCAACAGGTGTAGACCTCACAGTGAAATGCTGACTGACCAGCCATTAACCAACAGGTGTAGATCTCACAGTGAAATGCTGACTGACCAGCCCTTAACCAACAGGTGTGGACCTCACAGTGAAATGCTGACTGACCAGTCCTTAACCAACAGGTGTGGACCTCACAATGAAATGCTGACTGACCAGTCCTTAACCAACAGGTGTGGACCTCACAGTGAAATGCTGACTGACCAGCCCTTAACCAACAGGTGTGGACCTCACAGTGAAATGCTGACTGACCAGCCCTTAACCAACAGGTGTGGACCTCACAGTGAAATGCTGACTGACCAGCTCTTAACCAACAGGTGTAGACCTCACAGTGAAATGCAGACTAACCAGCTCTTATTCAACAGGTGTGGACCTCACAGTGAAATGCTGACTGACCAGCCCTTAACCAACAGGTGTGGACCTCACAGTGAAATGCTGACTGACCAGCCCTTAACCAACAGGTGTAGACCTCACAGTGAAATGCTGACTGACCAGCCCTTAACCAACAGGTGTAGACCTCACAGTGAAATGCTGACTGACCAGCCCTTAACCAACAGGTGTAGACCTCACAGTGAAATGCTGACTGACCAGTCCTTAACTAACAGGTGTAGACCTCACAGTGAAATGCTGACTGACCAGTCCTTAACCAACAGGTGTAGATCTCACAGTGAAATGCTGACTGACCAGCCCTTAACCAACAGGTGTGGACCTCACAGTGAAATGCTGACTGACCGGTCCTTAACCAACAGGTGTAGATCTCACAGTGAAATGCTGACTGACCAGCCCTAAACCAACAGGTGTAGACCTCACAGTGAAATGCTGACTGACCAGTCCTTAACCAACAGGTGTAGACCTCACAGTGAAATGCTGACTGACCAGCCATTAACCAACAGGTGTAGACCTCACAGTGAAATGCAGACTGACCAGCTCTTATTCAACAGGTGTAGACCTCACAGTGAAATGCTGACTGACCAGCCCTTAACCAACAGGTGTAGACCTCACAGTGAAATGCAGACTGACCAGCCCTTAACCAACAGGTGTAGACCTCACAGTGAAATGCTGACTGACCAGCCCTTAACCAACAGGTGTAGACCTCACAGTGAAATGCTGACTGACCAGCCCTTAACCAACAGGTGTGGACCTCACAGTGAAATGCTGACTGACCAGTCCTTAACCAACAGGTGTAGATCTCACAGTGAAATGCTGACTGACCAGCCCTTAACCAACAGGTGTGGACCTCACAGTGAAATGCTGACTGACCAGTCCTTAACCAACAGGTGTAGATCTCACAGTGAAATGCTGACTGACCAGCCCTTAACCAACAGGTGTGGACCTCACAGTGAAATGCTGACTGACCAGCCCTTAACCAACAGGTGTGGACCTCACAGTGAAATGCTGACTGACCAGCTCTTAACCAACAGGTGTAGACCTCACAGTGAAATGCAGACTGACCAGCTCTTATTCAACAGGTGTGGACCTCACAGTGAAATGCTGACTGACCAGCCCTTAACCAACAGGTGTGGAACTCACAGTGAAATGCTGACTGACCAGCCCTTAACCAACAGGTGTAGACCTCACAGTGAAATGCTGACTGACCAGCCCTTAACCAACAGGTGTAGACCTCACAGTGAAATGCTGACTGACCAGCCCTTAGCCAACAGGTGTAGACCTCACAGTGAAATGCTGACTGACCAGCCATTAACCAACAGGTGTAGACCTCACAGTGAAATGCAGACTGACCAGCTCTTATTCAACAGGTGTAGACCTCACAGTGAAATGCTGACTGACCAGCCCTTAACCAACAGGTGTAGACCTCACAGTGAAATGCAGACTGACCAGCCCTTAGCCAACAGGTGTAGACCTCACAGTGAAATGCTGACTGACCAGCCATTAACCAACAGGTGTAGACCTCACAGTGAAATGCAGACTGACCAGCTCTTATTCAACAGGTGTAGACCTCACAGTGAAATGCTGACTGACCAGCCCTTAACCAACAGGTGTGGACCTCACAGTGAAATGCTGACTGACCAGTCCTTAACCAACAGGTGTAGATCTCACAGTGAAATGCTGACTGACCAGCCCTTAACCAACAGGTGTGGACCTCACAGTGAAATGCTGACTGACCAGCCCTTAACCAA
>NW_022265927.1:95706-123206 GCF_002021735.2 Oncorhynchus kisutch
TTGAACTCCCTGAAGTCTGAGTTCCCAGTTGGATTGAACTCCCTGAAGTCTGAGTTCCCAGTTAGATTGAACTCCCTGAAGTCTGAGATTTCCCAGTTCTGAGTTTCCAGTTGGATTGAACCCTCTGAAGTCTGAGTTCCCAGTTGGATTGAACTCCCTGAAGTCTGAGTTCCCAGTTGGATTGAACTCCCTGAAGTCTGAGTTCCCAGTTGGATTGAACTCCCTGAAGTCTGAGTTCCCAGTTGGATTGAACTCCCTGAAGTCTGAGTTCCCAGTTGGATTGAACTCCCTGAAGGCTGAGTTTCCAGTTGAATTGAACTCCCTGAAGTCTGAGTTCCCAGTTGGATTGAACTCCCTGAAGTCTGAGTTTCCAGTTGGATTGAACTCCCTGAAGTCTGAGTTCCCAGTTGGATTGAACTCCCTGCAGTCTGAGTTCCCAGTTGGACAGATTGACAGCATGGCCAATGTATTCAACCTTTTATGGCCCAGGATGTTGAATGATTATTATTATTATTTATTTTACTTTTTAAATATATATATCTTGTCTCATCGCCACAACTCCCGTACGGGCCCGGGAGAGACGAAGGTTGAAAGTCATGCGTCCTCCGATGTACAACCCGCGCATCCAACCCGGAAGCCAGCCGCACCAATGTGTCGGAGGAAACACTGTGCACCTGGCAACCTTGGTTAGCGTGCACTGCGCCCAGCCCGCCACAGGTGTCGCTGGTGCGCGATGAGACAAGGATATCCCTACCGGCCAAGCCCTCCCTAACCCGGACGACGCTAGGCCAATTCTGCGTCGTTCCACGGACCTCCCGGTCACGGCCGGTTGCGACAGAGCCTGGGCACGAACCCAGGGTCTCTGGTGGCACAGCTAGCGCTGCAGTACAGCACCCAAATGATTATTATTTTAAGCTTGGAAAAGAAACCCTTAAACCCTTAACCCCAGACTTGGACCACACACCCTCTCCACTGAATAGCAGGCTAGTGATTGCTTTGCAACACTTGCAGTTAAGCACAGAAAGCACTGAGCTGGGCTGAAACACCTGCATTTTGGAGCTGCTTTACTCAAGAAAACAAAAAAGAGACCATGTTTGTGTGGAGCTTTATTAACAGACTGATATGTGACACGTATTAATGCCCAAATAACACGCAAAACCGGAACACAAAACAACAACATTTATATTGATATTTTTTATAGCTGAACAAGTGGGGCTCAAAACAGATGGGATCTGCCTGTCCTGAATGACGGGTCGCCACTGAATGGACTAACATCCTGCTATCCAAACAGATGGGATCTGCCTGTCCTGAATGACGGGTCGCCACTGAATGGACATCCTGCTATCCAAACAGATGGGATCTGCCTGTCCTGAATGACGGGTCGCCACTGAATGGACATCCTGCTATCCAAACAGATGGGATCTGCCTGTCCTGAATGACGGGTCGCCACTGAATGGACATCCTGCTATCCAAACAGATGGGATCTGCCCACCTGTCCTGAATGACGGGTCGCCACTGAATGGACTAACATCCTGCTATCCAAACAGATGGGATCTGCCTGTCCTCAATGACGGGTCGCCACTGAATGGACATCCTGCTATCCAAACAGATGGGATCTGCCTGTCCTGAATGACGGGTCGCCACTGAATGGACTAACATCCTGCTATCCAAACAGATGGGATCTGCCTGTCCTGAATGACGGGTCGCCACTGAATGGACTAACATCCTGCTATCCAAACAGATGGGATCTGCCTGTCCTGAATGACGGGTCGCCACTGAATGGGACATCATGCTATCCAAACAGATGGGATCTGCCCCACCTGTCCTGAATGACGGGTCGCCACTGAATGGACTAACATCCTGCTATCCAAACAGATGGGATCTGCCTGTCCTCAATGACGGGTCGCCACTGAATGGACATCCTGCTATCCAAACAGATGGGATCTGCCTGTCCTGAATGACGGGGCACCACTGAATGGACATCCTGCTACTGTGTAATATAACTTGCAAACGTTGTGAATTATTTAGTTGGAGAAAGGATTGTATGCTGGTCTGTACATGTGTGTAAAACTGTGAAGTGTTGTTCCTACTAAGGGGTTGGAGGTATTTGTTTAGTTAAATAGGTATAAATATAGTCCTGTAGCTAATTGACCGTGGAATCTGTGATTTATTACCACAAACATTATAAAGTTGGTTTTCAACGTGTTTGGTGCCTGAGTTTGTACATACTATTTGCAAAAAGGATCTGTGTCCCCTCCACTCCACTGTTATAATACCTACTGCCAATTTAAATTGACGCAGTTCCAACATAATCCACAGGAGGGCAGCCTAAAATCCCAATCCTGCTATACTGCACTTAACTCGATTATTATTTCATGCAAAACATGAATTTGTGGTCTAGTCTGCCACCCTGTGGATTGTTTAAGGACTGCACAGTGCGGTAGCATGACCAACTCCCATTGGTTGGCAGTAACGTGATCAACGTCAACATGAGCCTTTTTGTTATTGCCAAACAAATATTGGACATGGTTTATAAAAACATCAGAATAATGATACACATACTTCATGGAAAATTGCGCTGTAGTTATGCACTTGTATTTTCTACTTCTACTTCTATATTTCATATATTTTGATATTATTATTGACACCATATTCCATGGGTTTACTGACCACAATCCATTGAATTAATACTGAGAAGTGTTGATTATTTGGCTTCAGGAGAGCACAGCGCATTGAAGAAAGCAGTGAGATACGCAACGTCTATGTCTCTGTAAAATGTTCTAGCACGCAAGGCCATGTCGGTCTCTGCGCGACTGTTCTGATTTCTACATGATTCCATATGTGTTATTTAATAGTTATGATGTCTTTGCTATTATTCTACAATGTAAAAAATAAAGAAACCCTCGCTTTCCCTCCTCCTCTCCACCTCTTGTCACCTGTTCAGGTAAACCTGCACGGTTTCTATAGAGACAGATTGAACACATCATCCTCCACTGTCATCACTAGCAGCTGGTTGATTACGTTGTTTATCGGTTTGTCCGTTTTGATTGAGATGGTTTTACACCGCGGACAAGTCCACAACCCGTTTGCTTCACCACTACGATGTTGAAATCGTGTAAATAGTTTTGGGATTAAACACGTCATCTCCCGGTCAACCGAGGCGCTGAACCCGAGCTGTTTAGTCATACAGGGTGTGTCTCTGTTCACTCGCAGCGGACTCGTTTTTCCACTCTTTCTACCGGTTCCTCTCTCTTTCTCTCCCTCTCTTTACTGCGAGCTCCGGTGCAGACCTCCTCCGGTAAGTTTCCACCGCTCGACATCAGATCGTTAGTTGAAGAGTTGTTGACGAGGTTATTCTCCTGAACCAGGTGATGTGTTTTACCTGGACTGTGATTGTAGTTGGGATCATTTATCAACACGGATGCGGAGAGATACAACAGGATTTTAGCAGATAATGGCGAGTTGTGGCTGTTGCTAACTCCGTCTGTTTTATGAATGGAAACACAGATCTGTGAATATTTTCCATGACTTTTAACGTGGAAAAGTTTTTGATGGCTTTTAAAGCTTTTGCCTTTTAAGTTAGTTAGTGATTCTGTTCTGTGTTTCTCTTCAGACAGAACGATCTTTCTTCGAATCAAACCAACTATCAGCTATCTATCAGAATGGTAAGTTAACTTCACTAGACAACTTTATGATGCTGTTATTATAATGTCCAATTTAACTTCACTAAAAGCCACTTCAGATGAATAAACGGAAATGTTTCGCTGTCGGTAAAAGAGAACTGTATGATTCCATTACTATGTTAATGTTTAACTTTCTATCTCTGTCTATAATGGACACCACATCCGCGGCACCGCCCCAGGCGACAGTCTTTAAATAATCATTACACCTTATCCCAGAACAATACACAGTGTAGAACCCAGTATGGAACACATGGGTTCTAGAATAGGTTATTACACTGTATAACTGTAGAACCCAGTATGGAACACATGGGTTCTAGAATAGGTTATTACACTGTATAACTGTAGAACCCAGTATGGAACACATGGGTTCTAGAATAGGTTATTACACTGTATAACTGTAGAACCCAGTATGGAACACATGGGATCTAGAATAGGTTATTACACTGTATAACTGTAGAACCCAGTATGGAACACATGGGTTCTAGAATAGGTTATTACACTGTATAACTGTAGAACCCAGTATGGAACACATGGGATCTAGAATAGGTTGTTACACTGTATAACTGTAGAACCCAGTATGGAACACATGGGTTCTAGAATAGGTTGTTACACTGTATAACTGTAGAACCCAGTATGGAACACATGGGATCTAGAATAGGTTGTTACACTGTATAACTGTAGAACCCAGTATGGAACACATGGGATCTAGAATAGGTTGTTACACTGTATAACTGTAGAACCCAGTATGGAACACATGGGATCTAGAATAGGTTGTTACACTGTATAACTGTAGAATCCAGTATGGAACACATGGGATCTAGAATAGGTTGTTACACTGTATAACTGCAGAACGAAGGGAGATCATTTGAGACTGTACTCCCATATGTGTTTCATTCATCCCGGGTGAGTTTCTCCCAAAACATATGTGTCATGTTTAGCTTTAAAAACATTGTTCATCTATTGCCTAACACTGAAAAATGGTGTTGATGCTGAAGATACTGGCTCTGTCCCGAATCTCCATACTAGCTTGCTACACTCAACACAAATGTATGAACCCAACATGTAAAGTGTTGGTCCCGTGTTTCATGAGTTTCTTATTTTCAATGACGGCCTAGTGGGTTAACTGCCTTGTTCAGGGGCAGAACGACAGATTTGTACCTTGTCACTCGGGGACTCGATCTAGCAACCTTTCAGTTACTGGCCCAATGCTCAAACCACTAGGCTACCTGCCTCCTCTAACCACTAGGGTACCTGCCTCCTCTAACCACTAGGCTACCTGCCTCCTCTAACCACTAGGCTACCTGCCTCCTCTGACCACTAGGCTACCTGCCTCCTCTGACCACTAGGCTACCTGCCTCCTCTGACCACTAGGCTACCTGCCTCCTCTGACCACTAGGCTACCTGCCTCCTCTGACCACTAGGCTACCTGCCAAGGTAGCAGCACAACACGACAACAACATGGTAGCTGCACAACACGACAACAACATGGTAGCAGCACAACACGACAACAACATGGTAGCAGGACAACACGACAACAACATGGTAGCAGCACAACACGACAACGACATGGTAGCAGGACAACATGACAACAACAAGGTAGCAGCACAACACGACAACAACATGGTAGCAGCACAAGCCATGATACAAACATTATCGGGCAGAGACAACAGTACAAAGGGCAAGAAGCCACAACTGTCAGTAAGAGTGTCCATGATTGAGTCTTTGAATGAAGAGATGGCTAGACCGTGTACCATGTGATTACCTCCAGCTCTAAATGCTCAGAGGTAGTAATCACACCGCTCTAAACCCTCAGAGGTAGTAATCACACCTGTGGGAAGAGGGGCATTCTTCTTACCAAACCACATTACCTTTGTTTTGGAGGTGTTCAGAACAAGGTTAAGGGCAGAGAAAGCTTGTTGAACACAGAGAGCAGTGTTGTAGAGGTGTTTAACACAGCATCTGGGGGACACAGAGAGCAGTGTTGTAGAGGTGTTTAACACAGCATCTGGGGGACACAGCGAGCAGTGTTGTAGAGGTGTTTAACACAGCATCTGGGGGACACAGCGAGCAGTGTTGTAGAGGTGTTTAACACAGCATCTGGGGGACACAGAGAGCAGTGTTGTAGAGGTGTTTAACACAGCATCTGGGGGACACAGAGAGCAGTGTTGTAGAGGTGTTTAACACAGCATCTGGGGGACACAGAGAGCAGTGTTGTAGAGGTGTTTAACACAGCATCTGGGGGACACAGAGAGCAGTGTTGTAGAGGTGTTTAACACAGCATCTGGGGACACAGAGAGCAGTGTTGTAGAGGTGTTTAACACAGCATCTGGGGACACAGAGAGCAGTGTTGTAGAGGTGTTTAACACAGCATCTGGGAACACAGAGAGCAGTGTTGTAGAGGTGTTTAACACATCATCTGGGGGAATGGTATTTCAATTGATTGATTTCCTTCTATGAACTCTAACTCAGTAAAATCAGTAAAAATAGGTTTTATATTTTTGTTCAGTGTACGTACTTAAACAGCAGACTCATTTCAGCGTTTGATCTAGTAAAACTCCCAATATCCCAATACAACAGCTGGTAATCAAATAAAGTGATGAGCTGTACAAAAATTAAGGAATGGCTGGAGTCGAATGGCTGGAGTCGAATGGCTGGAGTCGAATGGCTGGAGTCGAATGGCGGGAGTCGAATGGCTGGAGTCGAATGGCTGGAGTCGAATGGCTGGAGTCGAATGGCTGGAGTCGAATGGCGGGAGTCGAATGGCGGGAGTCGAATGGCGGGAGTCGAATGGCTGGAGTCGAATGGCGGGAGTCGAATGGCTGGAGTCGAATGGCTGGAGTCGAATAGCTGGAGTCGAATGGCTGGAGTCGAATGGCGGGAGTCGAATGGCTGGAGTCGAATGGCTGGAGTCGAATGGCTGGTGTCGAATGGCGGGAGTCGAATGGCGGGAGTCGAATGGCTGGAGTCGAATGGCGGGAGTCGAATGGCTGGAGTCGAATGGCTGGAGTCGAATGGCTGGTGTCGAATGGCGGGAGTCGAATGGCGGGAGTCGAATGGCGGGAGTCGAATGGCGGGAGTCAACACCATGGGGCATTAGATGATACTTTTATATAAATGTCACATACTATGAAACTATACCATGTGTTATTCTAGTATGGGTATTTCTATGTTAAGGGGAAACCCGGCCTGATCAGGATGTGACATCACACTGGGAATATAATGTGTTGTTTAACTGTTAAACTCTGCTGCTACAGACAGTTGGAAGCCTTTTAATGAAAACCAGCCCTCTTCATTTCTAGAAAACCACAGTGTCTCTGTGTGTGTGGAGCAGAGGGGCTGTATTTGGGGAAGTCAGTATGAGTCATGTGTGTGGGCCTTTCTTCAGACAGGGTGGGTCTCTGCCTCCTCCCCCCTCCCTCTCTTGCCTCCTCGCTCTCTCTCTTCCTCCTCTTCTCTCTTCTCTCTCTCTCTCTCCTTCTCTCTCTCTCTCTTCCTGTCTCTTCTCTAATCCTTCTGCCGCTCTCGTCTCTATCTCTCTTCCTTCTCTCTCTCTCTCTCTCCTCTCTCTCCTCTCTCTCTCTCTCTCTTCTCTCTCTTCTCTCTCTCTCTCTCTATCTCTCTCTATCTCTCTCTCTCTCGTATCTCTCTCTCTCTCTCTCTTCCTTCTCTCTCTCTCTCTGCTCTCTCTTTCTTCTCTCTCTCTCTTCTCTCTTCCTTCTTCTCTCTCTCTCTCTTCGCTTCCTTCTCTCTCTCTCTCTCTCTCTCTCTCTCTCTCTCTCTCTCTCTCTCTCTCTTCCTTCTCTCTCTCTCTTCCTTCTCTCTCTTCTCTCTCTCTCTCTCTTCTCTCTCTCTTCCTTCTCTCTCTCTCTCTCTTCTCCTCTCTCTCTTCCTTCTCTCTTCTCTCTCTCCTCTCTCTCTCTCTCTTCCTTCTCCTCTCTCTCTTCCTTCTCTCTCCTTCTCTCTCTCTCTCTCTTCCTTCTCCCTCTCTCTTCTTCTCTCTCTCTCTCTTCCTCCTCTCTCTCTCTTCTTCCTCTCTCTCTCTCTCTTTCCTTCTCCTCTCTCTCTTCCTCCTCTCTCTCCCTCTCTCTCTCTCTCCTTTCTCTCTCTCTTCTCTCTTCTCCTCCTCCCTCTCTCCTCTCTTCTCTCTCTCTCTCTCTTCCTCCTCTCTCTCTCTTCCTCTCTCTCGTCGTCCTTCTCTCTCTCTCTTCTCTTCCTTCTCTCTCTCTCTCCTCTCTCCTCTCTCTTTCCTTCTCTCTCTCTCTCTCTCCTCTCTCTCTTTCCTCTCTTCCTTCTCTCTCTCTCTTCCTTCGTCTCTCTCTCTTCCTTCTCTCTCTCTCTCTCTTCTCTCTCTCTCTCTCTTCCTTCTCTCTCTCTTCTCTTCTCTCTCTTCTCTCTCTCTTCTCTCTTCTCTCTTCTCTCTCCTCTCTCTCTCTCTCTTTCTTTCTCTCTCTCTCTTCTTCCTCTCTCTCTCTCTTCCTTGCTCCCTCTCTCTTACTCTCTCTCTCTTCTCTCTCTCTCTCTTCCTTCTCGCCTCTCTCTCTCTCCCTTCTCTCTCTCTCTCTTCCTTCTCTCTCTTCCTTCTCTCTCTCTTCTCTCTCTCTCCTTCTCTCTCTCTCTCTTCTTCTCTCTCTCTCTCTCTTCCTTCTCTCTCTCTCTCTCTCTTCCTTCTCCCTCTCTCTCTCCTTCTCCCTCTCTCTCTCCTTCTCTCTCTCTCTCTTCTCCCTTCTCTCTCTTCTTCCCTCTAATTTCTCTTCCTCCTCTCTCTCTCTCTTCTCCTCTCTCTCTCTCTTCCTTCCTCTCTCTCTCTCTCTTCCTTCTCTCTCTCTCTCTCTTCCTCCTCTCTTCCTCCTCTCTCTCTCTGTTTCCTTCTCTCTCTCTCTCCTCTCCCTCTCTCTCTTCCTCCTCTCTCTCTCTCTTCCTCCTCTCTCTCTTCTCTCTCCTCTCTCTCTCTTCTCCTCTCTCCTCTTCTTCTCTCTCTCTCTCTCTTTCTCCTCTCTCCTCCTCTCTCTCTCTCTTCCTTCTCTCTCTCTCTCTCTTCCTTCTCTCTCTCTCTTCCTTCTCTCTCTCTCTCTCTCTTCCTTCTCTCTCTCTCTTCCTTCTCTCTCTCTCTTCTCTCTCTCTCTTCTCTCTCTCTCTCTCTCTCTCTCTCTCTTCTCTCTCTCTCTCTCTCTCTCTCCTCTCTCCTTCTCTCTCTCTCTCTCTTCCTTCTCTCTCTCTCTCTCTTCCTTCTCTCTCTCTCTCTCTCCTCTCTCCTTCTCTCTCTCTCTCTTCCTTCTCCCTCTCTCTCTCTCTCCCTTCTCTCTCTCTCTCTCTTCCTTCTCTCTCTTCCTTCTCTCTCTTCCTTCTCTCTCTTCCTTCTCTCTCTCTCTCTCTCTCTCTCTCTTCCTTCTCTCTCTCTCTCTCTCTCTCTCTTCTCTCTCTCTCTCTTCCTTCTCTCTCTCTCTCTCTCTTCCTTCTCCCTCTCTCTCTTCCTTCTCCCTCTCTCTCTCCTTCTTCTCTCTCTCTCTCTCCCTTCTCTCTCTCCTTCTCCCTCTCTCTCTTCCTCCTCTCTCTCTCTCTTCCTCCTCTCTCTCTCTCTTCCTCCTCTCTCTCTCTCTTCCTTCTCTCTCTCTCTCTCTTCCTCCTCTCTTCCTCCTCTCTCTCTCTCTTCCTTCTCTCTCTCTCTTCCTTCTCCCTCTCTCTCTTCCTCCTCTCTCTCTCTCTTCCTCCCTCTCTCTCTCTTCCTCCTCTCTCTCTCTCTTCCTCCTCTCTCTCTCTTCCCTCTCTCTCTCTCTCTCTCCTCCTCTCTCCTCCTCTCTTCCTCTCTCTTCCTCTCTCTCTCTCTCTCCTTCTCTCTCTCTCTCTCTCTCTCTCTCTCTCTCTCTCTCTCTTCTCTCTCTCTCTCTCTCTCTCTCTCTCTCTCTCTCTCTCTTCCTTCTCTCTCTCTCTCTCTTCCTTCTCTCTCTCTCTCTCTTCCTTCTCTCTCTCTCTCTCTTCCTTCTCTCTCTCTCTCTCTCTCTTCCTTCTCTCTCTCTCTCTCTTTCCTTCTCCCTCTCTCTCTCTCTCTTCCTTCTCTCTCTCTTCCTTCTCCCTCTCTCTCTCTCTCCCTTCTCTCTCTCTCTCTCTTCCTTCTCTCTCTTCCTTCTCCCTCTCTCTCTTCCTCCTCTCTCTCTCTCTTCCTCCTCTCTCTCTCTCTCTCTCTCTCTCTCTCTCTCTCTCTTCCTTCTCTCTCTCTCTGAGTACACACACAGGATGGAGTACAAAATGGACAGTGTGGAGCAGTAAACAGTAGATAGTGTGTTTACTGTTCAGGGGTGTAGAGCTGCTGGAGGACTGGCCCCCCCCCACTTAGCAGGGGTGTAGTGGCCCCCCCTCAGTTAGCAGAGGCGTAGTGGCCCCTCCCTCAGTTAGCAGAGGCGTAGTGGCCCCTCCCTCATTTAGCAGAGGCGTAGTGGCCCCTCCCTCAGTTAGCAGAGGCGTAGTGGCCCCTCCCTCAGTTAGCAGAGGCGTAGTGGCCCCTCCCTCAGTTAGCAGAGGCGTAGTGGCCCCTCCCTCAGTTAGCAGAGGCGTAGTGGCCCCTCCCCTCAGTTAGCAGAGGCGTAGTGGCCCCTCCCTCAGTTAGCAGGTGATGCGGAACGCCACGTGAAGTGTGGCGTTCCGCAGGGCAGCTCTCCAGGCCCTTTTACTCTTTTCTATTTTTACTAATGACCTGCCACTGGCATTAAACACAGCATGTGTGTCTATGTATGCTGATGATTCAACCATATACGCATCAGCAACCACAGCTAATGAAGTCACTGAAACCCTTAACAAAGAGTTGCAGTCTGTTTTGGAATGGGTGGCCAGGAATAAACTGGTCCTGAACATCTCTAAAACTAAGAGCATTGTATTTGGTACAAATCATTCCTTAAGTTCTAGACCTACACTTCAACTATGACAGACAAAATGAGAAAAAAAAATCCAGAAAATCACATTGTAGGATTTTTAATGAATTTATTTGCAAATTATGGTGGAAAATAAGTATTTGGTCACCTACAAACATGCAAGATTTCTGGCTCTCACAGACCTGTAACTTCTTCTTTAAGAGTCTCCTCTGTCCTCAACTCGTTACCTGTATTAATGGCACCTGTTTGAACTTATCAGTATAAAAGACACCTCTCCACAACCTCAAACAGTCACACTCCAAACTCCACTATGGCCAAGACCAAAGAGCTGTCAAAGGACACCAGAAACAAAAATTGTAGACCTGCACCAGGCTGGGAAGACCGAATCTGCAATAGGTAAGCAGCTTGGTTTGAAGAAATCAACTGTGGGAGCAATTATTAGGACATGGAAGACATACAAGACCACTGATAATCTCCCTCGATCTGGGGCTCCATGCAAGATCTCACCCCGTGGGGTCAAAATGATCACAAGAACGATGAGCAAAAATCCCAGAACCACACGGGGGGACCTAGTGAATGACCTGCAGAGAGCTGGGACCAACAGTAACAAAGCCTACCATCAGTAACACACTACGCCGCCAGGGACTCAAATCCTGCAGTGCCAGACGTGTCCCCCTGCTTAAGCCAGTACATGTCCAGGCCCGTCTGAAGTTTGCTAGAGAGCATTTGGATGATCCAGAAGAAGATTGGGAGAATGTCATATGGTCAGATGAAACCAAAATATAACTTTTTTGGTAAAAACTCAACTTGGAGGACAAAGAATGCTGAGTTGCATCCAAAGAACACCAGACCTACTGTGAAGCATGGTGGTGGAAACATCATGCTTTGGGGCTGTTTTTCTGCAAAGGGACCAGGACGACTGATCCGTGTAAAGGAAAGAATGAATGGGGCCATGCATCGTGAGATTGAGTGAAAGCCTCCTTCCATCAGCAAGGGCATTGAAGATGAAACGTGGCTGGGTCTTTCAGCATGACAATGATCCCAAACACACCGCCCGGGCAACGAAGGAGTGGCTTTGTAAGAAGCATTTCAAGGTCCTGGAGGGGCCTAGCCAGTCTCCAGATCTCAACCCCATAGAAAATCTTTGGAGGGAGTTGAAAGTCCGTGTTGCCCAGCAACAGCCCCAAAACATCACTGCTCTAGAGGAGATCTGCATGGAGGAATGGGCCAAAATACCAGCAACAGTGAATGAAAACCTTGTAAAGACTTACAGAAACGTTTGACCTCTGTCATTGCCAACAAAGGGTATATAACAAAGTATTGAGATAAACTTTTGTTATTGACCAAATACTTATTTTCCACCATAATTTGCAAATAAATTCATAAAAAATCCTACAATGTGATTTTTCAGGATTTTTTTTTTTCTTAATTTTGTCTGTCATAGTTGAAGTGTACCTATGATGAAAATTACAGGCCTCTCTCATCTTTTTAAGTGGGAGAACTTGCACAATTTGTGACTGACTAAATACTTTTTTGCCCCACTGTACATACATACATACATACATACATAGATACATACATACATACATACAGTGGGGCAAAAAAAGTATTTAGTCAGCCACCAATTGTGCAAGTTCGATGGTAGAGGCAGTAGGGAAGACCAGGGATGTTCTCTGTTTAGTGAGTCCTCCAGATCAGAGGCAGTAGAGCTGACCAGGGATGTTCTCTGTATAGTGAGTCCTCCAGATCAGAGGCAGTAGAGCTGACCAGGGACGTTCTCTGTTTAGTGAGTCCTCCAGATCAGAGGCAGTAGGGATGACCAGGGATGTTCTCTGTTTAGTGAGTCCTCCAGATCAGAGGCAGTAGAGATGACCAGGGATGTTCTCTGTTTAGTGAGTCCTCCAGATCAGAGGCAGTAGAGCTGACCAGGGATGTTCTCTGTTTAGTGAGTCCTCCAGATCAGAGGCAGTAGAGCTGACCAGGGATGTTCTCTGTTTAGTGAGTCCTCCAGATCAGAGGCAGTAGAGATGACCAGGGATGTTCTCTGTTTAGTGAGTCCTCCAGATCAGAGGCAGTAGAGCTGACCAGGGATGCTCTCTGTTTAGTGAGTCCTCCAGATCAGAGGCAGTAGAGATGACCAGGGATGTTCTCTGTTTAGTGAGTCCTCCAGATCAGAGGCAGTAGAGCTGACCAGGGATGTTCTCTGTTTAGTGAGTCCTCCAGATCAGAGGCAGTAGAGCTGACCAGGGATGTTCTCTGTTTAGTGAGTCCTCCAGATCAGAGGCAGTAGGGATGACCAGGGATGTTCTCTGTTTAGTGAGTCCTCCAGATCAGAGGCAGTAGAGCTGACCAGGGATGTTCTCTGTTTAGTGAGTCCTCCAGATCAGAGGCAGTAGGGATGACCAGGGATGTTCTCTGTTTAGTGAGTCCTCCAGATCAGAGGCAGTAGGGATGACCAGGGATGTTCTCTGTTTAGTGAGTCCTCCAGACCAGAGGCAGTAGGGATGACCAGGGATGTTCTCTGTTTAGTGAGTCCTCCAGATCAGAGGCAGTAGGGATGACCAGGGACGTTCTCTGTTTAGTGAGTCCTCCAGATCAGAGGCAGTAGGGAAGACCAGGGATGTTCTCTGTTTAGTGAGTCCTCCAGATCAGAGGCAGTAGGGATGACCAGGGACGTTCTCTGTTTAGTGAGTCCTCCAGATCAGAGGCAGTAGAGATGACCAGGGATGTTCTCTGTTTAGTGAGTCCTCCAGATCAGAGGCAGTAGAGCTGACCAGGGATGTTCTCTGTTTAGTGAGTCCTCCAGATCAGAGGCAGTAGAGATGACCAGGGATGTTCTCTGTTTAGTGAGTCCTCCAGATCAGAGGCAGTAGAGCTGACCAGGGATGTTCTCTTGACGAGAGCGAATTAGACCATGTTGCTGTCCTGATAAGCATTCAAAATGTAACTAGTACTTTTGGGTGTCAGGAACAATGGAAGGAGTAAAAAGGTATATATATTTTTTTTTTGCGATGTAGGAAAGTAAAAGTTGTCAAAAATGTAAATAGTATAGATACTCAAATGCCTGAAGTACTTTACACCACTGGGTGTTTCTGTTTATTATATTACATTTGCACAAATTCCTAAAAACCTGTTTTTGTTTTTTCATTCTGGAGTCCTGTGTGGAGATTTGAATGTCATCCGTTTTAGAGGCTGAAACGTAACAACATGGGGGGAAAGTCAAGGGGTCTGAATAGTTTCTGCCTGGATTATAAACAATATGAACTGGGCCTGTTGTTTTGGTTCCTTCCTTCCTGTCTGGCTGCTCTGCACCTCTCCTGTTGGTCCCACTAGCCTCTCCATTACAATCCAATCAGCTGCTGTGTGTGGAGGATGTTTTTGGGCTCTGACAGACAGAATCCTGGACTCTGTTGTGTTCGCCTCACTCCAGAAACATTCCGTGGTTCCCCTCCCTAAACAACAATGTTCCCAAAACCACCAGCGTCAGCTAACAACAGTGACCTTAGACTGCACTACCTCACACACAATTCTCCTGTTAGCTGAGGGGAGGAGCCAGTCGTATGTGTGTGTATTATATATCAGTATTCCCAGTCATGTGAAATCCATTAGGACTTCATTCATTTATTTCAATTGACTGATTTCTTTATATGACCTGCGTTTTTATATATTTGTTCAGTATACATTACCCACAGTCCTCTCTGGTCTACCCTGAACTACATTACCCACAGTCCTCTCTGGTCTACCCTGAACTACATTACCCACAGTCCTCTCTGGTCTACCCTGAACTACATTACCCACAGTCCTCTCTGGTCTACCCTGAACTACATTACCCACAGTCCTCTCTGGTCTACCCTGGACTACATTACCCACAGTCCTCTCTGGTCTACCCTGGACTACATTACCCACAGCCCTCTCTGGTCTACCCTGAACTACATTACCCACAGCCCTCTCTGGTCTACCCTGAACTACATTACCCACAGCCCTCTCTGGTCTACCCTGAACCACATTACCCACAGTCCTCTCTGGTCTACCCTGAACTACATTACCCACAGTCCTCTCTGGTCTACCCTGGACTACTTTACCCACAGTCCTCTCTGGTCTACCCTGAACTACATTACCCACAGTCCTCTCTGGTCTACCCTGGACTACATTACCCACAGTCCTCTCTGGTCTACCCTGGACTACATTACCTACAGTCCTCTCTGGTCTACCCTGAACCACATTACCCACAGTCCTCTCTGGTCTACCCTGACCTACATTTCCCCACAGTCCTCTCTGGTCTACCCTGAACTACATTACCCACAGTCCTCTCTGGTCTACCCTGGACTACATTACCTACAGTCCTCTCTGGTCTACCCTGAACCACATTACCCACAGTCCTCTCTGGTCTACCCTGAACTACATTACCCGCAGTCCTCTCTGGTCTACCCTGGACTACTTTACCCACAGTCCTCTCTGGTCTACCCTGAACTACATTACCCACAGTCCTCTCTGGTCTACCCTGAACTACATTACCCACAGTCCTCTCTGGTCTACCCTGGACTACATTACCTACAGTCCTCTCTGGTCTACCCTGAACCACATTACCCACAGTCCTCTCTGGTCTACCCTGACCTACATTTCCCACAGTCCTCTCTGGTCTACCCTGAACTCTATTACCCACAGTCCTCTCTGGTCTACCCTGGACTACATTACCTACAGTCCTCTCTGGTCTACCCTGAACCACATTACCCACAGTCCTCTCTGGTCTACCCTGAACTACATTACCCGCAGTCCTCTCTGGTCTACCCTGAACTACATTACCCACAGTCCTCTCTGGTCTACCCTGGACTACATTACCCGCAGTCCTCTCTGGTCTACCCTGAACTACATTACCCACAGTCCTCTCTGGTCTACCCTGAACTACATTACCCACAGTCCTCTCTGGTCTACCCTGAACTACATTACCCACAGTCCTCTCTGGTCTACCCTGAACTACATTACCCACAGTCCTCTCTGGTCTACCCTGAACTACATTACCCACAGTCCTCTCTGGTCTACCCTGAACTACATTACCCACAGTCCTCTCTGGTCTACCCTGGACTACATTACCCGCAGTCCTCTCTGGTCTACCCTGAACTACATTACCCACAGTCCTCTCTGGTCTACCCTGAACTACATTACCCACAGTCCTCTCTGGTCTACCCTGACCTACATTACCCACAGTCCTCTCTGGTCTACCCTGACCTACATTACCCACAGTCCTCTCTGGTCTACCCTGAAATACTTTACCCACAGTCCTCTCTGGTCTACCCTGAACTACATTACCCACAGTCCTCTCTGGTCTACCCTGAACTACATTACCCACAGTCCTCTCTGGTCTACCCTGAACTACATTACCCACAGTCCTCTCTGGTCTACCCTGAACTACTTTACCCACAGTCCTCTCTGGTCTACCCTGAACTACTTTACCCACAGTCCTCTCTGGTCTACCCGGAAATACTTTACCCACAGTCCTCTCTGGTCTACCCTGAACTACTTTACCCACAGTCCTCTCTGGTCTACCCGGAACTACATTACCCACAGTCCTCTCCGGTCGACCCTGAACTACATTACCCACAGTCCTCTCTGGTCTACCCTGAACTACATTACCCACAGTCCTCTCTGGTCTACCCGGAACTACATTACCCACAGTCCTCTCTGGTCTACCCTGGACTACTTTACCCACAGTCCTCTCTGGTCTACCCTGAACTACATTACCCACAGTCCTCTCTGGTCTACCCTGAACTACATTACCCACAGTCCTCTCTGGTCTACCCGGAACTACAATTACCCACAGTCCTCTCTGGTCTACCCTGAACTACATTACCCACAGTCCTCTCTGGTCTACCCTGAACTACATTACCCACAGTCCTCTCTGGTCTACCCTGAACTACTTTACCCACAGTCCTCTCTGGTCTACCCTGAACTACTTTACCCACAGTCCTCTCTGGTCTACCCGGAACTACATTACCCACAGTCCTCTCTGGTCTACCCTGAACTACATTACCCACAGTCCTCTCTGGTCTACCCTGAACTACATTTCCCACAGTCCTCTCTGGTCTACCCTGAACTACATTACCCACAGTCCTATCTGGTCTACCCTGAACTACATTACCCACAGTCCTCCTATGTGTCTGGTCTCTGATAGGCTGGTCGAGGCAGTGTGAGAGCCAGTGGAAACTTCAACGCCAACCAAGATGCAGAGATACTCTACAAGGCCATGAAGGGACTGGGTCAGTGGTGTGTGTGGTCTGAATGTGATGCAAATTGAGGGAGTAACCATGGCACCAAAGATTTGACTATGGTGTTTGTTGTTGCCATAGGAACCGATGAGGATTCCATCATGAAGTTGTTGACGTCTCGTAGCAACAGCCAGAGACAGCAGATCAAAGCTGCATACAAGACCCTGCATGGCAAGGTCAGAACACAACCACAATATAACCACAATACAACCACAACCACAATATAACCACAATACAACCACAACCACAATACCCTGTAATGACATCTGTGACCCCTGTGCATATGAACAATAAACTCCTCTAATGTAATCTACAACCACAATACAACCTTAACACAATCATCCCTCTACCTTTCTCTCTCTCTCCCTCCCTCCCTCCTCCTGTCTCTCCTCTCCTCTCCTCTCCTCTCCTCTCCTCTCCTCTCCTCTCCTCTCCTCTCCTCTCCTCTCCTCTCCTCTCCTCTCCTCTCCTCTCCTCTCTCCCCCCTCTCCAGGACCTGGTAGGTGATCTGCAGGGTGAACTGGGGGGAACGTTTGAGACTCTGGTAGTGGCTCTAATGACTCCGCCCATCCTCTACGATGTGACATCACTACGGAATGCCATCAAGGTATTTGACCCAGGACTAGTGATGTCATATCCTGTGAGTGACGGTGTGATGTCATAGTGACTGTGTGTTGATGTCACGGTGTAGGGGGCGGGGACCGATGAGAAGGTGCTGATTGAGATCCTGTCTTCTAGAACGGCCCAGCAGATTAAGGACATCACTGCTGCCTATCGCCAGGGTAACACACACACACTGCTGCCTACCGCCAGGGTAACACACACACACACACAGACACACTGACTCACTAATTGTGTGTGTGTGTGTGTGTGTGTGTTCGTGTTCCAGAGTTTGATGCAGAACTAGAGGAGGATGTAACAGGAGACACGTCAGGTCACTTCAGGAGACTGCTGGTCATCCTGCTACAGGTGAGGGGTCAGAGGTCAGGAAGGAGAGTTGTATGGCATTGAAGCTTGCCTGGAGGGTTGTTAACACAGTGTCCAAAGAAGGACCGGAAGTATACACAAGTATACATATAGATGTGTGGGACATAGATCTGGTATATATAGATGTGTGGGACATAGATCTGGTATATATAGATGCGTGGGACATAGATCTGGTATATATAGATGTGTGGGACATAGATCTGGTATATATAGATGTGTGGGACATAGATCTGGTATATATAGATGTGTGGGACATAGATCTGGTACATATAGATGTGTGGGACAGAGATCTGGTATATATAGATGTGTGGGACATAGATCTGGTATATATAGATGTGTGGGACATAGATCTGGTATATATAGATGTGTGGGACATAGATCTGGTATATATAGATGTGTGGGACATAGATCTGGTATATATAGATGTGTGGGACATAGATCTGGTATATATAGATGCGTGGGACAGAGATCTGGTATATATAGATGCGTGGGACATAGATCTGGTATATATAGATGTGTGGGACATAGATCTGGTATATATAGATGTGTGGGACATAGATCTGGTATATATAGATGTGTGGGACATAGATCTGGTATATATAGATGTGTGGGACAGAGATCTGGTATATATAGATGTGTGGGACATAGATCTGGTATATATAGATGTGTGGGACATAGATCTGGTATATATAGATGTGTGGGACATAGATCTGGTATATATAGATGTGTGGGACATAGATCTGGTATATATAGATGTGTGGGACAGAGATCTGGTATATATAGATGTGTGGGACATAGATCTGGTATATATAGATGTGTGGGACATAGATCTGGTATATATAGATGTGTGGGACATAGATCTGGTATATATAGATGTGTGGGACAGAGACCTGGTATATATAGATGTGTGGGACATAGATCTGGTATATATAGATGTGTGGGACATAGATCTGGTATATATAGATGCGTGGGACAGAGATCTGGTATATATAGATGTGTGGGACATAGATCTGGTATATATAGATGCGTGGGACAGAGATCTGGTATATATAGATGCGTGGGACATAGATCTGGTATATATAGATGTGTGGGACATAGATCTGGTATATATAGATGTGTGGGACATAGATCTGGTATATATAGATGTGTGGGACATAGATCTGGTATATATAGATGTGTGGGACAGAGATCTGGTATATATAGATGTGTGGGACAGAGATCTGGTATATATAGATGTGTGGGACATAGATCTGGTATATATAGATGCGTGGGACAGAGATCTGGTATATATAGATGTGTGGGACATAGATCTGGTATATATAGATGCGTGGGACAGAGATCTGGTATATATAGATGTGTGGGACATAGATCTGGTATATATAGATGCGTGGGACAGAGATCTGGTATATATAGATGTGTGGGACATAGATCTGGTATATATAGATGCGTGGGACAGAGATCTGGTATATATAGATGTGTGGGACATAGATCTGGTATATATAGATGTGTGGGACATAGATCTGGTATATATAGATGCGTGGGACATAGATCTGGTATATATAGATGTGTGGGACAGAGATCTGGTATATATAGATGTGTGGGACATAGATCTGGTATATATAGATGCGTGGGACAGAGATCTGGTATATATAGACGTGTGGGACATAGATCTGGTGTATATAGATGTGTGGGACATAGATCTGGTATATATAGATGTGTGGGACATAGATCTGGTATATATAGATGTGTGGGACAGAGATCTGGTATATATAGATGTGTGGGACATAGATCTGGTATATATAGATGTGTGGGACATAGATCTGGTATATATAGATGTGTGGGACATAGATCTGGTATATATAGATGTGTGGGACATAGATCTGGTATATATAGATGTGTGGGACATAGATCTGGTATATATAGATGCGTGGGACATAGATCTGGTATATATAGATGTGTGGGACAGAGATCTGGTATATATAGATGTGTGGGACATAGATCTGGTATATATAGATGCGTGGGACAGAGATCTGGTATATATAGATGTGTGGGACATAGATCTGGTGTATATAGATGTGTGGGACATAGATCTGGTATATATAGATGTGTGGGACATAGATCTGGTATATATAGATGTGTGGGACAGAGATCTGGTATATATAGATGTGTGGGACATAGATCTGGTATATATAGATGTGTGGGACATAGATCTGGTATATATAGATGTGTGGGACATAGATCTGGTATATATAGATGTGTGGGACATAGATCTGGTATATATAGATGTGTGGGACATAGATCTGGTATATATAGATGCGTGGGACAGAGATCTGGTATATATAGATGCGTGGGACATAGATCTGGTGTATATAGATGTGTGGGACATAGATCTGGTATATATAGATGTGTGGGACAGAGATCTGGTATATATAGATGTGTGGGACAGAGATCTGGTATATATAGATGTGTGGGACATAGATCTGGTATATATAGATGTGTGGGACATAGATCTGGTATATATAGATGTGTGGGACAGAGATCTGGTATATATAGATGTGTGGGACATAGATCTGGTATATATAGATGTGTGGGACATAGATCTGGTATATATAGATGTGTGGGACATAGATCTGGTATATATAGATGCGTGGGACAGAGATCTGGTATATATAGATGTGTGGGACATAGATCTGGTATATATAGATGCGTGGGACAGAGATCTGGTATATATAGATGTGTGGGACAGAGATCTGGTATATATAGATGTGTGGGACATAGATCTGGTATATATAGATGTGTGGGACATAGATCTGGTATTTATAGATGTGTGGGACATAGATCTGGTATATATAGATGTGTGGGACATAGATCTGGTATATATAGATGTGTGGGACATAGATCTGGTATATATAGATGTGTGGGACATAGATCTGGTATATATAGATGTGTGGGACAGAGATCTGGTATATATAGATGCGTGGGACATAGATCTGGTATATATAGATGTGTGGGACATAGATCTGGTATATATAGATGTGTGGGACATAGATCTGGTATATATAGATGTGTGGGACATAGATCTGGTATATATAGATGCGTGGGACATAGATCTGGTATATATATAGATGCGTGGGACAGAGATCTGGTATATATAGATGTGTGGGACATAGATCTGGTATATATAGATGCGTGGGACAGAGATCTGGTATATATAGATGTGTGGGACATAGATCTGGTATATACAGATGGGTTTTCTTAATGTTTTACCATTGTCTACATTGAAGAATAATGTAAACAATGTAGACATCACAACTATGAAATAACACATATGGAATCATGTAGTAACTAAAAACTAAACAAAAAAATACATTTGAGATTCTTCAAAGTAGCCACCCTTTGCTTTGATGACAGCTTTGCACCGGTCTAATGTCCATTGCTCGTGTTTCTTGGCCCCAAGCAAGTCTCTTCTTCTTATTGGTGTCCTTTAGTAGTAGTTTCTTTGCTGCAATTCGACCATGAAGGTCTGATTCACGCAGTCTCCTCTGAACAGTTGATGTTGAGATGTGTCTGTTACTTGAACTCTGTGAAGCATTTATTTGGGCTGCAATCTGAGGCTGGTAATGATCTTATCCTCTGCAGCAGAGGTAACTCTGGGTCTTCATTTCCTGTGGTGGTCCTCATGAGAGCCAGTTCCATCATAGCGCTTGATGGTTTTTTGCGACTGAACTTGAAACTTTTGAAGTTCTTGAAATGTTCCGGATTGACTGACCTTCATGTCTTAAAGTAATGATGGACTCTCGTTTCTCTTTGCTTATTTGAGCTGTTCTTGCCATAATAAGGACTTGGCCCTATTTGGTCAAATAGTATCTTCTGTCAACCACCCCTACCTTGTCAAAACACAACTGATTGACTGAAATGCTTTAAGAAGGAAAGAAATACCACAAATGAACTTTTAAGAAGGCACACCTGTTAATTAAAATGCATTCCAGGTGACTACCTCATGAAGCTGGTTGAGAGAATGTCAAGAGTGTGCAAAGCTGTCGAAGCAAAGGGTGGCTACTTTGAAGAATCTCAAATATATTTTGATTTGTTTAACACTTTGAATGAGTAGGTGTGTCCAAACTTTTCCCTGGTACTGTAGATGTGTAGGACATAGATCTGACATGTGGGATATAGATGTGTGGGACATAGATCTGACAGATGTGCTCTCTCTCCTCTCAGGCCAGCAGACAGCAGGGGGTACAGGAGGGGAACATAGAGGCTGACGCACAGGTAAGAGAGTGTGTGTGAGTGAGAGAGAATCACATGTCTATCTCTGAAATATGTGATAGTAATCAGATTTACTTCTCAGTCACAATGACTTCTTTGACTTGTGTTCTGCTCAGGGGTGTGTGACAAAGTGTCTGTGTGTGACGGTTATGTGTGTGTAGAATAACACACAGCCACCCCTTGTGTAAGTGTGTGTGTGTTGGTGTGTGAGAGAGACACAGAAGATGTGTTGAATGCTGCCATCTAGTGGTCATACTGAGATAGTGGTCATACTGAGACAGAAGGTGTGTTGATAGTGATACCCAGTGTTGAATGCTGCCATCTAGTGGTCATACTGAGACAGAAGGTGTGTTGATAGTGATTTTTTAAAATTTATTTTACCTTTACCTTTATAACTAGGCAAGATCAGTTAAGAACAAATTCTTATTTTCAATGACGGCCTAGGAACAGTGGGTTAACTGCCTGTTCAGGGGCAGAACGACAGATTTGTACCTTGTCAGCTCGGGGGTTTGAACTTGCAACCTTCCGGTTACAAGTCCAACGCTCTAACCACTAGGCTACCCTGCCGCCCCGTGATACCCAGTGTTGAATGCTGCCATCTAGTGGTCATACTGAGACAGAAGGTATGTTGATAGGTTTCATACCAGTTCAATACAACAGGTTTCATACCAGTTCAATACAACAGGTTTCTTACCAGTTCAATACAACAGGTTTCTTACCAGTTCAATACAACAGGTTTCATACCAGTTCAATACAACAGGTTTCATACCAGTTCAATACAACAGGTTTCATACCAGTTCAATACAACAGGTTTCATACCAGTTCAATACAACAGGTTTCATACCAGTTCAATACAACAGGTTTCATACCAGTTCAATACAACAGGTTTCATACCAGTTCAATACAACAGGTTTCATACCAGTTCAATACAACAGGTTTCATACCAGTTCAATACAACAGTCTAAAGGAAAAGTAGGCCTTAGAAAAAGCATTCCATATTTTGTAAGCTATTTTCAGGGCTCTCCAGAGATGTTCCATCGGGTTCAAGTCCGGGCTCTGGCTGGGCCACTCAAGGACATTCAGAGACTTGTCCCGAAGCCACTCCTGCGTTGTCTTGGCTGTGTACTTAGGTCGTTGTCCTGTTGGAAGGTGAACCTTCACCCCAGTCTGAGGTTGTGAGCACTCTGGAGCAGGTTTTCATCAAGGATCTCTCTGTACTTTGCTCTGTTATTCTTTGCCTCAATCCAGACTAGTCTCCCAGTCCCTGCTGCTGATAACATCCCCACAGCATGATGCTGCCACCACCATGCTTCACCGTAGGGATGGTGCCAGGTTTCCTCCAGATGTGACGCTTGGCATTCAGGCCGAGGAGATCAATCTTGGTTTCATCAGACCAGATAATCTTGTTTCTCATGGTCTGAGAGTCCTTTACGTGCCTTTTGGCAAACTCCAAGTGGGCTGTCATGCCTTTTACTGGGAGTGGCTTCTGTCTGGCCACTCTACCACGAAGACCTGTAGAGATGGTTGTCCTTCTGGAAGGTTCTCTCATCTCCACAGAGGAACTCTGGAGCTCTGTCAGTGACCATCATGTGCTTGGTCACCTCCCTGACCAAGGCCCTTCTCCCCTGATAGCTCAGTTTGGCCGGGTGGCCAGCACTAGGAAGAGTCTTGGTGGTTCCAAACTTCTTCCATTTAAAAATGATGGAGGCCACTGTGTTCTTGGGGACCTTCAATGCTGCAGGAATGTTTTGGTACCCTTCCCCAGATCTGTGCCTCGACACAATCCTGTCTCCGATTCCTTCGACCTCATTGCTTGGTTTTTGCTCTGACATGCACTGTCAACTGTGGGACCTTATATAGACAGGTGTGTGCCTTTCCAAATCATGTCCAATCAATTGAATTTACCACAGTTGGACTCCAATCAAGTTGTAGAAACATCAAGGATGATCAATGGAAACAGGATGCACCTGAGTCTCATAGCAAAGGGTCTGAATACTGATGTAAATAATGTAATATTTATTTGTAATAAACATTTCTAAACTGTTTTTACGCTTTGTCATTACGGGGTATTGTGATGTCATTACGGGGTATTGTGATGTCATTACGGGGTATTGTGATGTCATTACGGGGTATTGTGATGTCATTACGGGGTATTGTGATGTCATTATGGGGTATTGTGATGTCATTAACTGTAAAGTAACAAAATGTGTAAAAGTCAAGGGGTCTGAATACTTTCCGAAGGCACTGTATATCTTGATTAGATAATTATTCAGCCCCCTGAGATAATTATTCAGCCCCACCTGTTAGAAACACCGTTGGCAGCAAATACAGCTGTTAATATTTCTGGGTACAACTCACACCTGAGTAAGGGATTGTACAATATTTGCCCATTTTATTCTTTAAAAAATTATTCAAGCACTGACAAGTTGGTTGTTGATTATTGCTAGACAATCATTTTCATGTCTTGCCATAGACTTACTTTGGATTGAAACTCTAACTAGGCCACTCTGGAACATTCACTGTCTTCTTGGTAAGCATCTCCAGTGTAGATTTGGCCTTGTGTTTTAGGTTATTGTCCTGCTGAAAGGTGAATTAATGTCCGAGTGTCTGTTGGAAAGCAGACTGAACCAGGTTTTCCTCAAGGATTTTGCCTGTGCTTAGCTCTATTCCATTTATTTTTATCCTAAAAACTCCCTAGTCTTTGCCGATGACAAGCAGACCCTTAACATGATGCAGCCACCACCATGTTTGGAAATATGAAGTGGTACTCAGTGATGTGTTGTGTTGCTTTTGCCCCAAACATAACGCTTTGTATTCATGACAAAAAGTTCATTTCTTTGTGAATTTTATTGCAGTATTACTTTAGTGCCTTGTTGCAAACAGGATGCCTGTTTTGGAACATTACTTCAGTGCCTTGTTGCAAACAGGATGCCTGTTTTGGAACATTACTTCAGTGCCTTGTTGCAAACAGGATGCCTGTTTTGGAACATTACTTTAGTGCCTTGTTGCAAACAGGATGCCTGTTTTGGAACATTACTTTAGTGCCTTGTTGCAAACAGGATGCCTGTTTTGGAACATTACTTTAGTGCCTTGTTGCAAACAGGATGCCTGTTTTGGAACATTACTTTAGTGCCTTGTTGCAAACAGGATGCCTGTTTTGGAACATTACTTTAGTGCCTTGTTGCAAACAGGATGCCTGTTTTGGAACATTACTTTAGTGCCTTGTTGCAAACAGGATGCCTGTTTTGGAACATTACTTTAGTGCCTTGTTGCAAACAGGATGCATGTTTTGGAACATTACTTTAGTGCCTTGTTGCAAACAGGATGCCTGTTTTGGAACATTACTTTAGTGCCTTGTTGCAAACAGGATGCCTGTTTTGGAACATTACTTTAGTGCCTTGTTGCAAACAGGATGCATGTTTTGGAACATTACTTTAGTGCCTTGTTGCAAACAGGATGCCTGTTTTGGAACATTACTTTAGTGCCTTGTTGCAAACAGGATGCCTGTTTTGGAACATTACTTTAGTGCCTTGTTGCAAACAGGATGCCTGTTTTGGAATATGTTTATTCTGTACAGGCTTCCTTCTTTTCACTCTGTCATTTAGGTTAGTATTGTGGAGTAACTACAATGTTGTTGATCCATCCTCAGTTTTCTCCCATCACAGCCATTAAACTCTGTTGCTGTTTTAAAGTCACCATTGGCCTCATGGTGAAATCTCTGGGAGGTTTCCTTCCTCTCCGGTAACTGAGTTAGGAAGGACGCCTGTATCTTTGTAGTGACTGGGAGGATTGATACACCAGCCAAAGTGTAATTAATAAATTCACCATGCTCAAAGGGATTATCAGCATCTGTTTTAAAAAAAACATTTTTACCCATCTACCAATAGGAGCCCTTCTTTGCAAGGCATTGGAAAGCCTCTCTGGTTTTTGTCGTTTTTGTGGTTGAATCTGTGCTTGAAATGATCTACTCGCTTGAGGGACCTTACAGATAATTGTATGTGTGGAGATGA
The DNA here is from genome assembly GCF_002021735.2 of Oncorhynchus kisutch. Lineage (NCBI taxonomy): Eukaryota > Metazoa > Chordata > Actinopteri > Salmoniformes > Salmonidae > Oncorhynchus > Oncorhynchus kisutch. Next base: position 121,782 of record NW_022265927.1, read on the forward strand.
GGCAGTCATCAAAATAGCATGTTAAAAACACTATTATTAAACACAGAATGAGTCCATGACACTTATCATGTGATGTTATACATATTTTTGCTCCTGAAGTTATTTAGGAGTTGAATACATATTGACAGAATTTTTTCAGTTTTTCATTTATGATTAATTTCAAAAAAATGTTCTACAAACAAAATTCTACTTTGACATTATGGGGTAATGTGAGAACTGGGTTTTTAAACTAACAGTTTATTTAGAGACCAAACATTTGTGATTGTGACAACAACAGCTGTAGAGCTTCATACAGCATGTCAGTTCTTTGACTGACTGTGTGTGTGTGGGTGTGTGTGGGTGTGTGTGTGTGTGTGGGTGTGTGTGTGTGTGTGTGTGGCTGTGTGTGTGTGTGTGTGTGTGTGTGTGTGTGTGTGTGGGTGTGTGTAGACTTTGTTCTCTGCAGGAGAGAAGAATTATGGGACCGACGAAGACCAGTTCATCACCATCCTGGGGAACAGGAGCACTGAACACCTGAGGAGAGGTGGGAGGGGAGGGTGAACACCTGAGGAGAGGTGTGGGGGGTGAACACCTGAGGAGAGGTGGGGGGGGGGGGTGAACACCTGAGGAGAGGGGGGGGGTGAACACCTGAGGAGAGGGGGGGGTGAACACCTGAGGAGAGGTGGGGGGGGGGGGGGGGGGGGGGGGGGGGGTGAACACCTGAGGAGAGGTGGGGGAGGGGGTGAACACCTGAGGAGAGGTGGGAGGGGGGGGGTGAACACCTGAGGAGAGGTGGGGGGGGGTGAACACCTGAGGAGAGGTGGGGGGGTGAACACCGGAGGAGAGGGGGGGGTGAACACCTGAGGAGAGGTGGGGGGGGGGGGGGGGGGGGGGGGGGGTGAACACCTGAGGAGAGATGTGTGTGTGTGTGAGGGAGGGAGATCTGTGTATATAAATGGTATCAACACACACTTTCTGTGACCTATGTGTGTGCGTGTGTGTGTGTGTGTATCAGTGTTTGCTGCATACATGAAGCTGGCAGGGTACGAGATGGAAGAGAGTATTCAGAGAGAGACTTCTGGAGGACTGAGAGATCTGCTACTGGCCGTGGGTAAGACACACACCACACCACACACACACCACACCACACCACACCACATACCAGAAAGACATCAGTACTACGTCTACCACCACCACTACTACCCACACCACTACTACTACCACCACTACTACTACCACCACTACTACCCACACCACTACTACTACTACTACTATCACCACTACTACCCACACCACCCACACCACCACCACTACTACTACTACCACCACCACTACTACCACCACCACTACTACCACCACTACTACCACCACCACTACTACCACCACTACTACCACAACTACCACCACCACCACTACTACTACTACTACTACCACCACTACAACTAC